>NW_027459807.1:0-76346 GCF_025594145.1 Primulina tabacum | reverse complement strand
TTAACTTGACAAAAAACCTCATAGCCGAACCAAAAACGAGACAAACGAGACCACAACCTAGTTTTCCAACCATGGCTCCGTACCAACTCGACCAACATTGAACCAACGTTTAGCCATGATTGAAAGAATATCCATAAGGACTGTAATGCACGAAAACATGAAAGGAGCCAAAATCATGAAACATTCTTTCGAGAGTCACTTTGGCACTTTGCACCGTAAATTCTCGTACGACATCTAAACTCGACCGAATCACAAACGGCCAAAACATGACCTTGGTAACTCATTGGGCTACTGTCTAGTACAAGGCCAAAGGCTAAAAGCCAACAAGAACCCAAACAAGACCCCTGAACCGAAAAATGCTGCTGTCAAAAATGCAGTGGCAGCAGCTGTGCATATGCTGGATAGTTTATAGAACTAATGGCCATTGGCTCGAACCACCGACCAGAGTCCCTTACCATCATCCTAAGGCGTGGCTTGAACCATGGCTAAGGGCAGTAGGCCAACCACAATCCATGCAAATACCTAGGACAACCCGCTCACAACCGAGAGCACCAATATTCTGCGCAGTGTTTTATATTGAACATTTTCTATCTTGTACGTTCCAGTGGCCATATTATGACCATGCTCGTCTAGACATGATGAGTATGTGTGAACCATGGTTAAGGGCTAAAATCCAGCCAAAATCCACCCAATTACCCAAAACCGCAAGCCCACTCACACACAAAACCAGAAATGAAAACCGAGGGACACTTTGCATTGTTGTTGTAAAAATTTGATGGATCCTGAACCAAGTCTTGAAATTTTGACTTGGTCACGTCCTAGACATGCTAAGAAGGGTTCTAACCATTGTTAGAGTCCTTGGACCAGCCATGGTTCGAACACTCACCTTAACCTCCAAGAAAAACAAAATCGTGGGCCAAATCTGCAACTATGGAAATGTTTTGCTGTCAAATCTTTAACCTGAGTGTATGGACTTAAATCAATGAACCATCATACTCTAACACACTCTATATCATGCCTAGATGCAGCCTTGAGTGCTTGGAACCGAACCAACTTCCTGGAACCAACAAAATACCCCAACCATGAAGCATAGAACAAAAGGCCAAGAAGGCCTGTACAGATTTTTGCAAAGTTTGCTGTCAAATTTTGTGTTGTTTCGTGAATCATGAACATATAATGGTTTAAAAATATCTATAGGACTTGATTGAAGAGAAAATAAACAATATATACATGCATGGAAATCTGTTTGAAGAAAACAAATAATACGACGAACACGGCGCGGCGGAGTCGGATTTTCTTTCTTATATTTCTGTTGCTAATTCTCGATTGCAGCTGGCTAATCCTTTCAAAATTTTTGAAGTTATGGATGGAGTAATGCTAGATAATGAAGGTGAAGTTTACAAGAGTTGATAAATAAGTCATGAAAGGCATTTAGATGGGAGTTACATGTGAGGAATTTGAATGACAATTGAAATGTTTCTTATTCTTGTTGCACGTGATGAATAAGGTTGATATGCTAGACTAGTGGATTGAGGGAAATGAGGTGAATTATGGTGTTTGAATTCAATAGTTTGAATTAAAGGTGAGGGAATGAATACACCATGAAGGGCCATTGAAGGGTGACTTGAATGGGGGAGTTACCAAGCATTTGAATTGACTTATGAATGAGTTGACATGATAACCGAAAAATTGCTATCAATATTGCAAGGTATATTATTGATTAAATCTTGTATTTTTTTTATGGTTTTAAACACCCATTATTATTTTAGTGAATTAACAAATTAAAATAGGATAAAATCTTGCATGGCATGGCTTGGTTCGAAAATTATGTATTAAAATACTAGGTTTTAATTTCTTGGCTATATTGGGCCTAGGTTAATTTATCCCAATTAGTTACACATTTTACTTTAGGCTTTAATTAAATATTGGACATAAAAGAATAATTTAATAACTTAAATTCAATTAATTTAATAAATCCTAAAAAACCATTTTTTTCATTAAAATAAATTATTCCTTGGCTTAAATTAAATTTAGGAATATTTTCTTATTATTAATCTTATCTCCGATCTCCTAACTCCGGTCCGGCCTCGTGTATTTATCCGAAAAGATAAAACTAAACATCCGCGATTAAAATATAATTATGACTTAAAATTTTAAAATGAAGTAAACACTTCATACATGTAAAAGTCATTTAATTTAAATAATAGCAATTATGCATGGCTATACGTAATCTGATTTTCGGGTTCTACAACTCTCCCCCCCCAAAGAAATTTCGTCCTCGAAATTAAACTTACGAATAACTCGGGATATTGACTCTTCATCTCTGGCTCAGATTCCCACGTAGCTTCCTCCTCCGAATGATTAAGCCATTTGACTTTCACTAGCTTAACCAATTTGTTCCGAAGCTTTTTCTCCTGTCTGTCTAGGATTTGCACTGGTCTTTGACAGGTTCGGAGTGAGTTGCAGCGGCTCAAAGTTCAATACATGCGAAGGATTCGCCATATACTTCCTCAGTATAGAGACGTGGAACACATTGTGTACTCCGGTCAGATTCGGCGAAAGAGCAACACGATAAGCTAACGTTCCAACTCTGTCGAGGATCTCAAATGGTCCGATAAATCTTGGACTGAGCTTTCCTTTCTTCCCGAACCGTAGGATACCTTTCATAGGTGCTATCTTCGAAAAACATGGTCGCCAACGGCAAACTCTAGATCTCTCCTCCTCTGATCCGCATAACTCTTTTATCGACTCTGAGCAGTCCTCATCCTATCACGGATCTTGACTACTAGATCGATAGTCTGCTGAACAATCTCCAGACCCAATTCTGATCTCTCCCCTACTTCATCCCAATGAATAGGCGATCTACACTTACGACCGTACAGTGCTTCATATGGAGCCATATCTATAGACGACTGAAAACTGTTGTTATAGGTAAACTCCACCAATCGCAACTTCGACTCCCAATTCTCTGAGAAATCGATGACACAAGCACGGAGAAGATCCTCCAAAATCTGGATAACTCTCTCTGACTGACCATCGATCTGAGGGTGGAAAGCTGTGCTAAACAACAACTTCATACCCATAGCTGAATGCAGACTCTTCCAAAGTGAGGAAGTGAATCTAGGATCTCGGTCAGACACTATAGAAACGAGAATATCATGAATTCTGACTATCTCTCGGATATACAACTCTGCATACTGAATCATGGCGAAAGTCGTCTTAATAGGCAAGAAGTGCGTTGATTTGGTAAGACGATCAACAACACCCAGATAGCATTTGACTCTCTGACTGATCTCGGCAAACCGACAACGAAGTCCATGGTAACATTCTCCCACTTCCACTCGGGAATAGGAAGAGGCTTGAGCATACCTGCTGGTCTCTGATGTTCCGCTTTCACTAGCTAACACGTCAGACACTCGGATACAAAACTTCCGATCCTTCTTCATTCCGGGCCACCAATACAATAACTGCAGATCTTTGTACATATTCGTACTCCCAGGATGAATAGAGTACAGTGACATATGGGCCTCAGATAAAATATCCGCTCGAATAGAATCGCTGCTAGGAACCCACATTCTGTCTCGATATCTCACAATACCGTCGCTAACTGTATACAAGATACTGCCCTTGGCCTCATCTCTCGGCCTCCACTTCGCCAACTACTCATCTGCTGGCTATCCACTGCGAATACGGTCTAGAAGAGAAGACTGAAGCGTCAAAGTAGATAGACGAGGAACCCTACCTCGAGGATATGTCTCTAGATCAAACCTCTGCATCTCAAGCTGAAGAAGTCTCTGAATCACCAAATGAGCCATCACTGCGACTTTACTGCTCAACGCATCCGAAACTACATTGGCTTTGCCAGGGTGGTAGCTAATGTCACAGTCATAGTCCTTCACTAGCTCCAACCAATGCCTCTGACTCATATTCAACTCTTTCTGCGTAAAGAAGTACTTGAGGCTCTTATGGTCGGTAAAGATCTGGTACTTCTCTCCGTACAAATAATTCCAAATCTTCAAGGAAATACTACGCTGCCAACTCTAGATCGTGGGTAGGGTAATTCTTCTCATGGATCTTCAACTGACGAGAATCATACGCTATCACCTTCCCATGCTGCATCAACACTGCGCCTAAACCGAGCTTCAAAGCATCGGTATACAAAACAAAATCTCCGGGCTCTGAAGGCATGGCCAATACCATCGCTGAAATAAGAGCTTGCTTCAAAGAATCGAAGCTCTTCTGACACTCATCGCTCCACACGTACTTAGCATTATTCTTTGTCAACGACGTGAGTGGAACTACGATAGAGGAAAATCCCTGAATAAACTTCCGATAGTATCCTGCTAGCCCAAGGAAACTACGGATCTCTGATGAATTTTGCGGCACAACCCAATCTTTGACTGCTGCAACTTTCGCTGGGTCTACCTCAATACCGCTAGAAATGACGTGGCCTAAGAACGCCACCATCTCTAACCAGAACTCGCACTTACTGAACTTCACGAACAGCTTGTGATTTTGCAAGGTCTGTAATACTGCGGTCAGATTTCTGCTGTGATCCTCTTGATTCTTTGAGAAGACGAGAATTTCGTCTATGAATATGATAGGTGTGGTTTTTACGTGTTTTATTGCATTAGTTTGTGTGTGTTTGCATTGTGCATGCGTACATTTCGTTCACATTTTGTTCGTTTTAGAGTAAGCATATGCATTTGATCATTTTCACTTGTGCGTGACGAATTTGCAGGAAAAATGGCCGGAAAACTAAAATCGGAGCCAAGTGTCAAGCTAAGAAGATAATGTGCAGAAGAGGCGGCGCTCGGGCGGTGAAATTGTACCGCCCGGGCGCGAGAGAAATCACGCAAAGAGCTAAGTCCAGAGAGGTCAGCGCTCGAGCGGTAGTTTTCTACCGCTCGGGCGCGAGAAGTGATCCAAGAAGAGAAAAGTTACAGAAGATGTGGCGCTCGAGCGATAATTCTCTACCGCCCGAGCGCGAGAAGCCGCATTCCCCAAGTGCTTTACAGAGAGTGTGGCGCTCGGACGGTAGCGGTAATATTCTACCGCCCGAGCGCCACTTATTTTTGGGAAGATTTCTTGTCCGATTCCCTACCTTATTTTGGAGGGAGGATGATATGGAAAGGGGAGGAGGACGTTTTTGAGGATATTCACATAATTTCGGAGCCGCCACAAGCTTTGGAGATTTTTTGCGCCAGAAGTTGAAGATTTGAAGATTTTTGGGCGTCGTCTTTGCGATTTTCGTCACGCCTAGTATTTCTGATCTAGTTTCTATTCTTTAAACTTTGTTTGGTTTTTTTAATATGAACTCGAGTAGCTAAACTTTTATTATTTGTTGGGATTTAAGGGGATCCTACCCCAAACATTGATCTAATTAATTTATATTTCGATTGTTGCGTTATTCTTGATTATACCACTGTGTTATCGTGTTGTTAAAGCGTAGCTAACTTTAATAACGATTTTATATTGCGAGTGAGTTCGAGAGAATAACTTGTGATAGGAACGAGTAGTATAATCCGTGGATTTACAATTTACATAGACATATGAAATTGGATACGCGCCGATAGTCATAGTCCTGAGGGTCGAAAACTAGGGGATTTCATAAATCGACATGCAATTCACTCTTGATAAATAATTAAAGACATTTAATTACTTCATTGAGTAGAATTAGTTTGGCATAGCTCGAGAGAGTGTGTTCAATTGAAAGGAAATCCTGTCGGAGGCATACAATCATTATCGAACAAATTAATTAATTAACGAGGGGTAGGTGAACCGATATTCCCAACAAATTCATTTCTCATTGAATTTTAATCAACTATTTTAGATATTATATTTCATTATCTAATTTTTGACTCATTTTATTTGCATGTTTAATTAAGTAGAGTAGTAATAATCAACCAATCAACTTTCGTTGCTAAAGATTTAATAACTGAAAATATAATTGTTAAATACAGTCTTCACTGGAACGATACTCGTACTTACGTACATTATACTATTACTTGACATCGTGCACTTGCGATTAATTTTTGAGCATACAAAACCATATTGTATTAAGGATTCCACAGTGCAAGTTTTGCTCGATCAGTTTTTGGCGCCGTTGCCGGGGACTGTTAATTCACAATTTTATTTTTAGTTATTTTCTTTAGTATTCTCTATTTTCACTTTGGTTGACACCTTCGATTTTTTTCGCAGATATCTCTTTTGTGCATGCCAAGGTCTCTAGAGTCTGAACTAGAGACATTCGATCCCGAGATTGAAAGAACCTTACGTAGAAGACGACAACAGCAAAGACTAAGAGACATAATGAACACGAACGAACGTGAGGAGAAGCATCACGAAGATCCAAGGATCGAAGAGCCAATGCGCATACCCATGCTTGAGTATGCGCAACCATCGGTTGATGAGCACGTCCAAGCATAGTGCGACCAACTGTTAGGGCAAACCAGTTTGAGATCAAGCCAGCAATAATTCAAATGATCCAAACACTGTCCAATTTGGGGAAATGCTCTAGATGATCCGAACACTCACATCGCCGACTTCTTAGAAATTTGCGATACTTTTAAATTTAATGGAGTTTCAGATGATGCTGTTAGACTACGTTTATTTCCGTTCTCTTTGCGTGATAAAGCTAAATCTTGGTTGAATTGTTTGCCTGTAGGTTCAATCACAACTTGGGAGGATATGGCCAAGGCATTCCTCTTGAAGTACTTTCCTCCATCAAAAACTATAAAGGCACGAAAATACGTACTTGAAAATTTGCGAAAAATTTAAAAATTTTCTTTTATAAATAATTAAAATGTCTCATTCACAAATTAAACTGATAAATAACGTTTAATATTCAAAATGGCAGCGGAAGAATTTAATGTTTGCAAAATAACCGTAAAAAAAAATCCAACGACAGATAAAAATATCTGACCATAAAATAATAAATGTTGAAAAAGGAGGTCCTCGGGTTCCACTACTGCCAACCCAAGCTAGCTCACTGGTCCCCGCCCTCGGTCCCGACATCGTCAGTACCTACAACAATCAAGTCTAGTGAGTCTAAAGACTCAGCATGCATATATCGTAAATAACAAGTAAATTAAATAATAAAATCGCATGCAAGTGAAAATATCATGTCCTGAGGCATAACGTAAAATATCGTGTCATGATTATTTATAGTACGTGCATAACTGAACTGAAAATCATAGTGAAAATGTTTGCTCCTTGGAGCCCTTTAATGAAATAGCATGTAATAATTTTCTGGTGAGATTATGGTCTACGCAAGTGGCCCCTGAACTGAATGAACTGAACTGACCGGTAACTGACGACCGGGTGAAATAATAATCGTCTGATCAGACTAATGCCACAGTATACTGGGTGGTACAAAACTGAACTGACCGGTAACTGGCGACCGGGTAAGTAATGATAGTAAAGTGGCCACAAGCAATATCGCATAAATCTCAAAATGGATATTTTTGCACGTGATATAATTAAATAACATAATTAAATATCCTATAAAAAAATTTTACTGATTGAGTTGGATCGCTCCCAGGCTCGCTGCGACCTTAATCTAACATGAAAATTATGCATATGGTTTAACTTGACCAAACTTGCAATTGAATCCAAAAACTGAGACAATTGCGCCTAACGACTTCGTATTTAATCATGACTCCGTACCAACCCGAACCAACACCGAACCATCATATGGTCATGATTAAAATACGCCTAAAATGATGAAATAATGCTCCTAAATTTACAGTACTTGAAATTTAGTGAATGGAGGCCAAAACGTGAAACGCTCTTTCGAGAGTCCTTTTAATACATTGAACCGTAAATTCTTGTACGACCTCAAAAATGATCCGAATCACAAACGACCAAAAACATGGCCTTCATAACTTGATGAGGCACTGTCCAGTCCAAGGCCATAGGCTAAAAGCTAACCCAGAACCCGAAACACCTCTGACCCGCGACACGCTTGCTGTTAAAAATTAGAGCAGCTGTGCCTTCGATTTCTTGTGTCGTTTTCGAGACTAGCGGCCATTGGGGCTTGAACCACCGACCAGAGGCTCTTATAAACACCTAAGGAATGATTTGAACCATGGCTAAGGGCCCTAGGCCAGCTACAATTCGAACCACACCATGAAATTATCGAGAAGTCCCACCCGAGAGCAATTCTGTGCGCGTGGGGTTGCTATTGTTTTGCTGTCATGGATCGTCTCAGTGGCCATTTGATTGACCATGGCACAATCTAGACTTCATGGGACATGGTGTGAACCATGGCTAATGGCTAAAGAGCCAACAAAGATCCACACTGACACCCAAAACTCAAAACTACACTTGCTGGAAAAAGAGAAGGGCCGAGAAGGGGGGGGGGGGCTGTTCTTGTTTCTTTTTATTTGAAACCAATTGAGACGTGAACCAAGCCATGAAAGGACATCTTGGTCACGTCCTAGACATGCTAGGTAAGGGTTCAAACTAGGGTTACAGGCCCAAGAGCCAACCAAGGTTCGAACCATCCTTAGACAAGCAAAACAGATTTTTCGAACTCCAATTCTGCACTATGGGGAGGTTGTGTCATTTCGATTTCCAGCAAGCATGGGGGCTGAACGAATGGACCCATATGATCTTAACATGTCCTAGTACATATCTAGATGCAGCCTGGTGAGCCTAGGATCGAGCCATGCCCTGCAACTACAGAAACAACCGAAAACGTGAAAGACAAGAGGGGCCGAGAAAAATCTGTGCAACTTTCCTTGAAAATTCTGTCATGTATTTCGTTTTCCCCTCATAATCATGTACTGATGCTAATTAAAATTAGTTATACGACTTGATTGAAGAGTCAAGAATGATAGAAAGATGCCTGGAAATTTGTTTTGACGAAAACAAAAGAAACACAACGGTGCGGCGCGGAGGAGGAAGAGGAGTGCCCTTTTCTATCTTCTTTCTCTCGGTTTTTCTCTAGCTACCTCTCATTATTTTCTCTCAAATATTCTGAAATTTGAGTATGGTAGTGGAGAGATGGCTAGGGAAAATAAAAAGGGGAGGTTGCAAGATTGTGGGAGATTAAATGGCAAGGAAATTCTTTTCTATCTTAGAGATTGAGGGATAAGGAAATGGTTGGGATATTAGTTGATATCAAGGGATATTAAGGAGTGCATTTGGACGTTTTTATGGTCTAGGAACAAGGGAAACAATTGCTTAAATAAATTATTTGATAGTGATTTAATGTGGGGAGAATATTTACCTAGAAAAGATTAAGGGAAGGTAATTAAGAATGAGTTGTCAACTAAATTAAATCTTTTAAAATAAGGGAGAGGGGTGATCGATTTTTTTTATTAAAATAGGATAGGAAATGGTTTAATTACTAATTATTGAAGAATTAAAAAGTGAGGGATTTATCTCCTAAAAATGGCTAAGGAAGGAACTCAATTAAATGGTGAGTTGACCAATTTTAAATCCTACCAAAAATGAGAGGGCCGAAATTCTTAAGTAAAATAAAGGGAAAAATTTCCTAATTATTGAATTTTAAATCTCTAGTGTCTTATCTACTCATTAAATATTTTGGAGAATTAAGGAATTAATTATTGAACTTTTATTTACTACTTATCTCAAATTATTCAAATAATTCCTTAAACATTCTTTTACATTAAATCCACTTATTATTTAACTTAATTAGATTCTAGGAATATTTTCTAAATATTAAAATTTATCACTTTACTCCAACTCCAGTCCGGCCTCACTTAACTAACTGAAAAACTAACAATTAAACTACTGCATAAATAAATAAATTTAAAGAAGAGAATTTAAATACTCATGCCATAAAAATCATTTTAATTTAAATACTAGAATTATGCATGGCTTATACGTAGTCTAATTTTCGGGTTCTACAATCCTCCCCCCTTAAAAGAAATTTCGCCCTCGAAATTAAAACTCACCGAATAACTCGGGTAACGACTCCTCATCTCTGGCTCCGACTCCCACGTAGCTTCCTCCTCTGAATGGTTAAGCATTTGACTTTCACTCGCTTAACCAGCTTGTTCCGAAGCTTCTTCTCCTGGCTGTCTAGGATCTGTACTGGTCTCTCCTCATAAGACAGGTTCGAAGTAAGCTGCAACGGCTCAAAGTTTAATACATGCGACGGATTTGCCATATACTTCCTCAGCATGGAGACGTGGAACACATTGTGTACTCCGGCCAGATTCGGCGGAAGAGCAACACGATAAGCTAGCGTCCCAACCCTGTCGAGGATCTCAAAGGGTCCATTGAATCTCGGACTGAGCTTCCCTTTCTTCCAAATCTCATGACACCCTTCATAGGTGCCACCTTCACAAAGACATGGTCACCACTGCAAACTCTAAATCTCTCCTCCGCTAGTCCGTATAACTCTTCTGTCGACTTGAGCAATCCTCATCCTATCACGGATCTGGGCTACTACATCGACAGTCTGCTGAATAATCTCTGGACCCAACTCTGCTCTCTCCCATACTTCATCCCAATGAACAGGAGATTTACACTTACGGTCATACAGCGCTTCATACGGAGCCATACCTATAGAAGACTGGAAACTGTTGTTATAGGTGAACTCCACCAATGGCAGCTTCGACTCCCAACTCCCTGAGAAATCAATAACGCAAGCACGGAGAAGATCCTCCAAAATCTGAATAACTCGCTCTGACTGCCCATCTGTCTGAGGATGGAAAGCTGTGCTAAACAGCAACTTCGTACCCATCGTCGAATGCAAACTCTTCCAAAATGAGGAAGTAAATCTGGGTCTCTGTCAGATATGATGGAAACTGGAATACCATGAAGTCGGACTATCTCCCGGATATACAACTCTGCGTACTGAACCATGATGAAAGTCGTCTTAATGGGCAAGAAGTGCGCTGATTTGGTAAGACGATCAACAATCACACAGATAGCATTTGATCCTCTGACTGACTTCGGCAACCCGGTCACAAAGTCCATGATAACATTCTCCCACTTCCACTCGAGAATAGGGAGAGGCTTGAGCAAACATGCTGGTCTCTGATGCTCTGCCTTCACTAACTGACAGTCAGGCACTCGGATACAAAGCGTGTGATATCCTTCTTCATCCTGGCCACCAATACAATAACTGCAGGTCTTTGTACATCTTCGTACTCCCAGGGTTAATAGGACGACATGTGGGCCTCTGATAGAATATCTGCTCGGATAGTATCACTGCTAGGAACCCACATCCTGTCTCGATATCTCACTATACCGTCGCTGACTGTATATAACCACTGCCCTTGGCCTCATCTCTCTGCTTCCACTTGGCCAACTGCTCATCTGCTGCCTGACCACTGCGAATACGGTCAATAAGAGAGGACTGAATCGTCAAGGTAGATAGACAGGGAACTCTACCTTGGGGATAAGACTCTAGATCAAATCTCTGCATCTCAAGCTGAAGAGGTCTCTGAATCGTCAAATGGGCCATTACTGCGACTTTCCTGCTCAATGCATCCGCAACTACATTAGCCTTACCCGGGTGGTAGCTAATGTCGCAATCATAATCTTCACAAGCTCCAACCATCGCCTCTGACGCATATTCAGCTCTTTCTACGTAAAGAAATACTTGAGGCTCTTGTGGTCGGTAAAGATCTGGCACTTCTCTCCATACAAATAGTGTCTCCAAATCTTCAAGGCAAAAACCACGGCGGCCAACTCTAGATCATGGGTAGGGTAGTTCTTCTCATGAGTTTTCAACTGTCTAGAAGCATACGCTATCACCTTCCCATGCTGCATCAGTACTGCGCCGAGACCGAGCTTCAAAGCATCGGTATATGAACAAACTCTCCAGGCCCCGACGGCATGGCCAAAACTAGTGCTGAGATAAGAGCTTGCTTCAAAGTATCGAAGCTCTTCTGACACTCATCGCTACACACACAAATTTCACATTCTTCTTTGTCAATGCTGTGAGTGGAACTGCGATAGAGGAGAATCCATGAATAAACTTTCGGTAATATCCTGCTAAGCCAAGAAAACTGCGAATCTCAGATGCATTCTGTGGCACAACCCAATCTCTGACTGCAGCGACTTTCGCGGGGTCTACCTCAATGCCACTGCTAGAAACAATGTGGCCTAAGAACGCCACCTTCTCTAACCAGAATTCGCACTTACTGAACTTTGCGAACAATCTGTGCTTCTGCAAGGTCTGCAACACTGTGGTCAGATGTCTGCTGTGATCCTCCTGATTCTTCGAGTAGACGAGAATGTCGTCGATGAATACTATCACAAACTGATCAAAGTACGGCTGAAATACGTGATTCATGAGATCCATGAAGATCGCTGCCGCATTCGTCAAACCGAACACATCACAAGGAACGCGTAGTGGCCATAACGAGTCCTGAAAGCAGTCTTGAAAACATCGGCGTCTTTCACCCTCAACTGGTGATAACCAGAACGCATATTAATCTTGGAGAATACCGAAGCTCCCTGCAACTGATCAAATAGATCTTCAATCCTCGGAAGTGGGTACTTATTCTTCACTGTAACCCTGTTCAACTCCCGATAATCAATACAAAGTCTCATAGAGCCATCCTTCTTCTTCACAAACAAGACTGGTGCGCCCCATGGTGAAATGTTTGGGCGAATGAACTCCTTGTCAAGAAGTTCCTGAATCTGATTCTTAAGCTCTGCCATCTCTGTCGGCGCTAATCGGTACGGTGCTTTTGAGATCAGAACCGTACCTGGCATAAGCTCAATGGAAAACTCTACCTCTCTCTCAGGTGGCATACCAGAGACGTCTTCAGGAAAAACATCTAAGAAATCTCTGACAATCGGAACATCTGCGGCTGACTGACTGAGTGCCTCGGGGACAATATAAAGGTCGCTAAAAATGCCCGAAACCCTCTATGCATGAGCTTCCTAGCCTGGACATAAGGAATAATGCGCGGTAAGGGAAAGTACCTGTCTGGCTCAAATAAGAACTGCTCCATTCCAGGCGGTCGGACTAGAACTGATCTCCGCTGGAAGTCTATCAGTACTCTGTTCCGCAATAGCCAGTCCATTCCCAGGATGATGTCAAACTCTGGCATCGGCAACAGGATAAGATCCGCATACACAAGATTGCCATGCAGCTCCAGGTCTATGTCTCGGATCACGTTGGTAGCTGCCATCTCCTCTCCTGAAGGCAATACTATGAATAGGCTATGTCTAGCCCAATGGTCTTGACCTTGAGAAAATTAGCAAAGGTCTCCGAAATGAAGGAATGAGTAGCCCCTGAATCTATCAGGGCTTTCGTTGCTGACCCCGCTATAAAGATTCTCCCTGAAAGTTGGAACATAAGCTGAACCCAATAATCTCAAGAACTATCCTATAGACATGCAGAGGTCAAAGTTCTTCTAACTTAAATTCCCAAAATAATACTGAGTAGAGCATGCAATCCTATAACAATTTCTAAGTTAAGAATTTCAACCCAAAACAATAAATCCCAAATAAAAACTTAAGGCTTAAAGGTACCTGTCATGAGCATGGTATCAAGGTTCGTCTCCGCTGCATGGAGAACAAATACCCTGCCTTGGGTAGGCAGATTCCTCTGAGGGCACTGCAGTACCACGTGGTCTGGACTGCCACACTTATAACACTTTCCTGAGCCGAACATACATAATCCAGGATGGCGGCGAGTTCACTTAGGACAAACTGAATGCTCAAAAGTCCTCGGGGCTGTGCGTCCCCGCTGCTGCTGCTGCTGGTGACCTCTTTTCTAGGCGGGCCGTGAAATGGCCTCTTATTCTGAGGGTGCTGCTGAGGAGGAGGGCGGTGTGGTACCTGCACTGGGCGCTTGCCCTGACGGTCTCTCTCGATATCACGCTGATCCTGCTCTACGGCTAGAGCCTTGGAGACAGCGACCTCATAAGTAGTAGGGTCAGACACCCTAACATCACGGCGCAAGATCGGCCGTAGACCCACCAAGAAATGCATCAACTTGGCTTTAGCATCATTCGCGATCAGGAGCACAAAATGACAAACCCTCTCAAACTTCCGGATGAACTCCGTAACAGTCAAATCTCCTTGTCTCAGACTCATGAATTCTGTGGTCAACCTGGTGCGCACTTCCTCAGTAAAATATTTGTAGTAGAATACATCCGTGAAGCGAGTCTAACTCAGGGTAGCCAAGTTCAGGGCTACTGATGCTCCTTCCCACCATAAGCGGGCATCTCCTCCGAATAAATAGGTGGCACAACGGACTCTGTCTGCATCTCCAAGCTCCATAAACTCGAAGATAACCTTGAGGGACTTGATCCAGCCCTCGGCAATCATGGGGTCCGTCGTCCCTGAAAACTCCTTAGGACGCATCTTCATGAATCTCTCATAAATAGCTTCGGCCCCAGTCGGCCTAGCTGCTACCGCGGCATTGTTCCCCGCAAACTGCGCGAAGAACCGGTTCATCCCACCCAGCATCTGGGAATTCATGTCAGGTGGAGGGGGTGGAGGTCCATGCCTCTCGTGTCTCTGAGCCTCAACGTCCTCTTGACAGTGCTCACCACCACCTCTCGGGCGTCCAACCTGGCATCTAGGAGGCATAATGTTCCATATATAACCCATACGTAACTAACATGCATAATTCCATAATTTATTTAAATTTAAACAAAGACTGAATAATTGAAATCTGAACGTAAAATATTTCATGAAATCATGCTTATTAAAAAATCCATGCTTTAAATAAATGCATAAATGTAAAACTTACAGACCGAAGACGTGACTGCATGAGCTTCTTGGGGTCAGTAGTAGTACAACCCTATACAGAATCATTGCTCTGATACCAGCTATAAAAACCCGAAAATACGTACTTGAAAATTTGCGGAAAATTTAAAAATTTTCTTTTATAAATAATTAAAATGTCTCATTCACAAATTAAACTGATAAATAACGTTTAATATTCAAAATGGAAGCGGAAGAATTTAATGTTTGCAAAATAACCGTAAAAAAATAATCCCGTTTAATATTCAAAATGGCAGCGGAAGAATTTAATGTTTGCAAAATAACCGTAAAAAAAATAATCCAACGACAGATAAAAATATTTGATCATAAATAATAAATGTTGAAAAATGAGGTCCTCGGGTTCCACTACTGCCAACCCAAGCTAGCTCACTGGTCCCCGCCCTCGGTCCCGACATCGTCAGTGTAGAACCCAAAAATCAGATTACGTATAAGCCATGCATAATTACTACTATTTAAATTAAAAATGAATATTTTATACAAATATGAAGTGTTTGATTTATTTTAATAATTTTAAGTCATGATTATTTATTTTAAAGGTAATGTTTAGTTTTATCTTTTCAGATAAATACGCGAGGTTGGACCGGGTTTGGAGATTAGAGATAAGATTAATATAAGATTATAATAAGAAAATATTCCTAAATTTAATTTAAGTCAAAGAATAATTTAATTTAAAGAAAAAGAATGTCCTTGGGATTTAATAAAGTAATTAGAGCTAAGTTGTTAAATAAGTTCTTTAGGTTAATATTTAATTAAAGCTTAAATTAAAATGTGTAGAAAATTGAGGAGGAACTAATTTAGGTTTAATATATTCAAGGAATTTAAATATAGTATTTAAATACCTAAAAATGGTAAGCCATACAAGGCCATGCAAGAGTTTAGTCTAAATTAATGTGTTAATTTACAAAAAGGTTCAAATGGGTGTTAAAACATTAAGAAGCTAAAATACAAGATTTAAAATAATAATAAACCATGCAAATTAATAATAATTTTGACTCAAAATTTATAATATTTCAAAGAGTTTGTAACTCTCCATTCAAACCACTCCTAATTGCACATCATGGAGTATTCATTTCTCATTTTAATTCTTTAATTAGTAATAAGAATTCAAACACAATAATACACCTTAATCCTTTCTCAATCCATTGTGCCAGCAAATAAAATACGTGCAACAAGAATAAGAACAAAAGCAACGGCAGCTAAGGGAAAGGAAAACATTTCAAATCCCATTCAACTTCTTGCACTTGTAACTCTCCACTAAATGCACTTCAAGACACCTTTAACACCTCCTATAACACTCATCTTCATTGTCTAGCAATCACACACCCTCACTTTTGAAATACATCAAAATAGCAGCAGCTTAGGATCGAGAATAGCAGCAGAGAAAAGTAAGAAAAGAAGATCCAACCCCGACTCCGCTCGTCTTCGTCGTATTGATTTGTTTTGTGTCAAAACAAATTCCAGGCATGTATATGTTGTTTCTTTTCTCTTCAATCAAGTCCTATAGATATTTTTAAACCATTATATAACCAGGATTCAAGCAATATATCGAAATTGACAGTAAGTTCTCAAGTAAAAATCTGCACAGATTTTCTATGCTCTTTTGGTTCAACTTCATGGTTTGGTTGCTTTTGTGGATTACAGGTAGTTGTTCGATTCCAGGCACTCAAGACTGCATTTAGGAATGAATTATAGTGTGTTAGGGTGTTGTTTGTTCATTGGCTTCAGTCCATACACTCCAAATAAAAGCATGACAACAAGATTTCCAAAACACTAATGAAGTGACTCACGATTTTATTGTTGGTTGCCTAAGGGGTATGTTCAAAACCTGGCTGTCCTAGGGACTGTAGACATGGTTAGAACACTTCTTTCATGTCTAGGACGTGACCAAACCATCTTTTCAAAGCTTGTTTCATAGATCCCTCAGATTTTTACATAAACATGACAAGTGCTCATCGGTTTTAAAGTTCTGATTTTTGTATGAGTATGGTTTCGGTTTTGGTTGTGTGGTTTGGATTATGTTTGGCTCCTAGCCCATAGCCATGGTTCATACAACACTCCATCATGTCTAGATCGAGCCATGGTTGATCAAATAATCACTGGAACGACACAAGACAATAGAACAATTAAACACCTCACTGCACAGAATTTTGTGTCCTCGGTAGAAGCTAGGTAATGTCCTAGGTGTTTGCTTGGGTTGTGGTTGGCTTTTAGCCTAGCCATGGTCCAAGTCATGCCTAGGATGTTGGTAAGAGTCTTGGGTCAATGGTTCAAGCCAAGAGCCATTATTTTAGTGTTTACTTCACATATACACCAACTGCCACTGCTGCATTTTGACAGCAAATATGAGTTCGGTTATGAGGTTGGTTTGAGTACTTGGTTGGCTTTTAGCACATGGCCTTGGACTTGACACTACCTTAATGAGTTAGGAAAGTCATGTTTTTGGCCGTTCGTGATTTGGTCGAGTTTAGAGGTCGTACGAGAATTTACGGTGAAAGGTGCCAAAATGACTCTCGAAAGAGTGTTTTATGTTTTTGAGTTCCATCCACCTATTTTCGTGTTTTACAGTTATTATGCATATTTTTCAGTATTTTGGGGTATTTTTAATCATGGTTAAACGTCGGTTTAATGTTGGTTCGGGTTGGTACGTACCATGATTAAAATTCAAGTGGTTAGTCCTAATAGTCTCATTTTTGGTTAAGTTTCCATCAAGTTAAGATTTATTGCATGTGTCACATATTAGAATTAAGTCGCAGCAAGCCTGGGAACGATCCGACTCATCCGGTAAAATAAAGTTATAATTATATTACGTGCATAAAATTATAAAATGTTTATTTTTGAGATATATGCGATATGTCTTGTGGCCACCTTACGTTTATGGGTTTGGAAGTCGGTAGGCGCAACCGAGACCTCTCCGCTCGGTGACTTACGACCGGTTTATGATTATGTATGGGTACGGACATCCAGTCCAAGGGCTGTGATTGATCTCTACCGCCCAGTATACTGTGGTTTAGTCTGATCAGGCGCTCACGTTATGTTATGGGCCACTTGCTTAGAAACATTATCTCTACCAGAAAATTATGATATGATACGACAGAGCTCTATTGAGCAAAGCTTTTACGTATGATTTTCAGATATGCACGTAGATATAATTATTCATGATACGATTTTCACCATGCGCTTTACGATACGTTATTTTTACGTTGCATGCGATTTTATGATATATTTACTTGTTATTCAGTATAAACATGTTGAGTCTTTAGACTCACTAGACTTGATTGTTGTAGGTATTGATGAGGTCGAGACCGCGGGCGGAGACCAGTGAGCGATCTTGGGACAGCAGTAGTAAATCCGAGGACCTCATGATTTAATTTATGCACCTTTTATCATTCAAACTCGATTTTAACATGTTGGATTATTTTTAAATTGTTGTTTGAAATACAATGTTGACTTCCGCTGTTATTTTAAAGTTAAAATTATTTACATGTTTATTTTATAAATTGGGCAAGTTATTTATTTATTAGAAAAATTTTAATAATTCCGCAAAATTATGAATACGAAATACGGGCCTTTACAGTCAGTACCAACAACAATCAAGTCTAGTGAGTCTAAAGACTCAGCATGCATATATCATAAATAACAAGTAAATTAAATAATAAAATCGCATGCAAGTGAAAATATCATGTCCTGAGGCAAACGTAAAATATCGTGTCATGATTAATTATAGTACGTGCATAACTGAACTGAAAATCATAGTGAAAATGTTTGCTCCTTGGAGCCCTGTAATGAAATAGCATGTAATAATTTTCTGGTGAGATTATGGTCTACGCAAGTGGCCCCTGAACTGAACTGAACTGAACTGACCGGTAACTAACGACCGGGTGAAATAATAATCATCTGATCAGACTAATGCCATTGTATACTGGGTGGTACAAAACTGAACTGACCGGTAACTGGCGACCGGGTGAAGTAATGATAGTAAAGTGGCCACAAGCAATATCGCATAAATCTCAAAATGGATATTTTTGCACGTGATATAATTAAATAACATAATTAAATATCCTATAAAAAAATTTTACTGATTGGGTTGGTCGCTCCCAGGCTCGCTGCGACCTTAATCTAACATGAAAATTATGCATATGGTTTAACTTGACCAAACTTGCAATTGAATCCAAAAACTGAGACAATTGCGCCTAATGACTTCGTATTTAATCATGACTCCGTACCAACCCGAACCAACACCGAACCATCATATGGTCATGATTAAAATACACCTAAAATGATGAAATAATGCTCCTAAATTTACAGTACTCGAAATTTAGTGAATGGAGGCCAAAAACGTGAAACGCTCTTTCGAGAGTCCTTTTGGCACATTGCACCGTAAATTCTCGTACGACCTCAAAAATGATCCGAATCATGAACGGCCAAAAACATGGCCTTCCTAACTTGATGAGGCACTGTCCAGTCCAAGGCCATAGGCTAAAAGCTAACCCAAACCTGGAACACGCCTCTGACCCGCGACACACTTGCTGTTAAAAATTACAGCAGTTGTGCCTTCGATTTCTTGTGTCGTTTTCGAGACTACCGACCATTGGGGGTTGAACCACCGATCAGAGGCTCTTACCAACACCCTAAGGAATGATTTGAACCATGGCTAAGGGCCCTAGGCCAGCCACAATTCGAACCACACCATGACATTATCGAGAATTCCCACCCGAGAGCAATTCTTTGCGCGTGGGTGTTGCTATTGTTTTGCTGTCATGGATCGTCATAGTGGCCATTTGATTGACCATGGCACGATCTAGACTTCATGGGACATGGTGTGAACCGTGGCTAATGGCTAAAGAGCCAACCAAGATCCACACTGACACCCAAAACTCAAAACTACACTTGCTGGAAAAAGAGAAGGGCCGAGAAGGGGGGGGCTGTTCTTGTTTCTTTTTATTTGAAACCAATTGGGACGTGAACCAAGCCATGAAAGGACATCTTGGTCACGTCCTAGACATGATAGGGAAGGGTTCAAACCAGGGTTACAGGCCCAAGAGCCAACCAAGTTTCAAACCATCCTTAGACAAGCAAAACAGAATTTTCGAACTCCAATTCTGCACTATGGGGAGGTTGCTGTCATTTCGATTTCCAGCACATGGGGGCTGAACGAATGGACCCATATGATCTTAACATGTCCTAGTACATGTCTAGATGCAGCTGGTGAGCCTAGGATCGAGCCATGCCCTGCAACAACAGAAACAACCGAAAACGTGAAAGACAGAGGGGCCGAGAAAAATCTGTGCAACTTTCCTTGAAAATTCTGTCATGTATTTCGTTTTCCCCCATAATCATGTACTAATGCTAATTAAAATTAGTTATACGACTTGATTGAAGAGTCAAGAATGATAGAAAGATGCCTGGAAATTTGTTTTGACGAAAACAAAAGAAACACAACGGTGCGGCGCGGAGGAGGAAGAGGAGTGCCCTTTTCTATCTTCTTTGTCTCGGTTTTTTCTAGCTACCTCTCGATTATTTTCTCTCAAAATATTCTGAAATTTCGAGTATGGTGATGGAGAGATGGCTAGGGAAAATAAAAAGGGAGGTTGCAAGATTGTGGGAGATTAAATGGCAAGGAAATTCTTTTCTATCTTAGAGATTGAGGGATAAGGAAATGGTTGGGATATTATTTGATATCAGGGATATTAAGGAGTGCATTTGGACGTTTTTATGGTCTAGGAACAAGGGAAACAATTGCTTAAATAAATTATTTGATAGTGATTTAATGTGGGGAGAATATTTACCTAGAAAAGATTAAGGGAAGGTAATTAAGAATGAGTTGTCAACTAAATTAAATCTTTTAAAATAAGGGAGAGGGTGATCGATTTTTATTTATTTAAATAGGGTAGGAAATTGTTTAGTTACTAATTATTGAAGAATTAAAAAGTGAGGGATTTATCTCCTAAAAATGGCTAAGGAAGGAACTCAATTAAATGGTGAGTTGACCAATTTTAAATCCTACCAAAAATGAGAGGGCCGAAATTCTTAAGTAAAATAAAGGGAAAATATTTCCTAATTATTGAATTTTAAATCTCTAGTGTCTTATTACTCATTAAATATTTTGGAGAATTAAGGAATTAATTATTGAACTTTATTTGCTACTTATCTCAACTTATTCAAATAATTCCTTAAACATTTTTTACATTAAATCCACTTATTATTTAACTTAAATAGATTCTAGGAATATTTTCTAAATATTAAAATTTATCTCTTTACTCCAACTCCAGTCCGGCCTCACTTAACTAACTGAAAAACTAACAATTAAACTACTGCGTAAAATAAATAAATTTAAAGAAGAGAATTTAAATACTCATGCCATAAAATCATTTTAATTTAAATACTAGAATTATGCATGGCTTATACGTAGTCTAATTTACGGGTTCTACAAAAACCATGAAGCTGCGAGCGGACATAACCACCTTCTCTCAATTTGAGCAGGAGTCACTCTACGGGGCTTGGGAGCGCTACAAACTTATTGCGAAGATGACCACATCATGAGTTGCCTCTTGGGTTAGTGGTCCAAATTTTTACTATGGTTTAATTTCATCTAACCGAACCATGATAGATGCTGCGGCCTGCGGAAATCTGTTGAGGAAAACGCCGAAGAGGGGTATGAGTTACTAGAGGAGATGGCTGCTAGCCTATCACCCTCAATCTGAAAGGAACACTCAGCGAAGGAATGTAGGAGTACACCAGGTAACTGACCTTTCCGCTATTACTGCACAACTCGATATCTTGAACAGGAAGTTGGATGGTTTGGATATGGGTGGCACAGCTATGCGTCTTCAAGAGATATTCTGTGAAAAGTGTGGAGGTGAACATTTTGTGAAGGACTGTCAAGATGACAATCCCTTCTATGTGCAAAATGAGTCACCAGTGAATCAAGTGGGAGTCCAAGATCGTCCGAGGAATGATCCGTACTCAAACACATACAATCCTAGATGGAGGCAACATCCCAACTTCTCATGGGGTGGTCAAAACAGTCAGAATCGACCACAAGGAGGACAACAATATGGGAAACAACCGATGTACAGATCTGACCCTCCTAGAGAAGAAAAGTCCAACTTAGAGCAGATGATGTCTAAGTTTATCTCGTCCACTGAAACTAGACTCCAAAATCAAGATGCATCAATAAAGGGGCTAGAGAATCAGATTGGACAGTTAGCAAAGATGATAGCAAATAGAGCCGGGCACCTTGCCAAGTAACACAGAGACCAATCCAAAGGAGCAAGTGAAGGCCATTGAGTTGAAGAGTGGAAAGATCTTAGAGGCCAGAGGAACAGAAAAAACTCAAGCATAGGATGAACAGACTGAGTCTTCAAAAGGTAAGTCTTCACACTCGACACCAGCACCCACTGCACAATCTAAAATTGTTATTCCTCCACCTTTTCCCGCAGCATTAAAAAAGGCAAAACTTGATGCACAATTTGGTAAGTTTTTGGGGTATTCAAAAAATTGCATATCAATATTCCTTTTGCTGATGCCTTGATGCAAATGCCGAGTTATGCTAAATTTCTGAAAGACATCTTAGCTAATAAGAGGAAGTTGGAGGATCACATGATGGTAAAATTGACTGAGAATTGCTTGCATTGGTACAAAACCAGATCCCACCAAAGCTAAAGGATCCCGGGAGTTTTTCTATCCCTTGTATGATTGGTGATGTTGCTTTTCCTAAAGCTTTATGTGATCTTGGTGCGAGCATTAATCTTATGCCTTTGTCTGTATTCAGGAAACTTTGATTAGGCGAGCCTAAACCGACACAGATGTCCTTGCAACTAGCCGACGGATCCGTCAAACATCCACGAGGTCAAAGAAGATGTATTGGTGAAAGTGGGAAAGTTTACATTTCCTACAGATTTTGTGGTGCTTGACATGGAAGAGGATAGGGAGAGCCTTTGATTTTAGGGAGACCGTTCCTTGCAACCGGCAAGGCCGTGATTGAAGTGCAAGAAGGGAAGTTGAGATTGAGAGTGGGGAAGGAAGAAATCACTTTTAATGGTTTTAACGCTCTTAAGCACACACTGCACACTAATGATTGTTTTATAGTTGATTCATCGGATTCACTTGTGTGTCAATTTGTGCAGGATGCTATGAAGGACCCATTGGAAGCCACGCTCACCACTGAATTTAAGGGGGATGAACTTGATGAAGAAAAATCTACAAGAGTGGCGTATGTAATGCCAACCATCAATGGAAGAAGCCAGAAATGATGAAATTGGAGGACATGGGGGATCGAAGAGATTTGACCACTCAGAAGTCAAGCGTTGAGGAACCGCCGACATGTGAGTTCAAACCATTGCCTCCACACCTGAAGTATGTGTACGTAGAGCGTAAAAAGCTAGCACCCGACAAGCGCATTACACCAAGAGAATTTAAAGAAGGCAAAGCAGTGCTCCTGCACAACTCCAAGTTGCGCTTATTTCCTGGCAAGCGCAAGTCAAGATGGACGGGCCCTTACAAGATCACCAAAGTATTCCCCTCGGGAGTATTAACTTTGCGAGAAGGGAAAAATGAGCCGTTCACAGCCCATGCTCAACGACTGAAGCATTATTTGGGTGGTGCAATGGAGCCACAAATTGGAGTCACTCGATTCCAAAACAGTTAGAGCAGAGAGGAACCGACAGTCAAGCTCTCGACTATAAATTGAGAACTACCCCTATCTCCCTTATCTTGCATTTAATTCGATTTTATTTTTTCGTTTTTTTAGAGTTGGTCAGTCTTCTTATTTTAATGTTAGTTTTAGGCATCATCACCACCGGAGCACGATGAGGAGGAGCCTTGATCAGGGGAGTTCACTGTTTCCCCTTTACATTTTTATTGTCTATTGCATTAATTTTTTTTTCTAATTGTTGCTGCATTCGTGCTTTATTTTTGCATTTTTTTGTGTCCCCTTTTGTGTTTGCATGTTTGGGTTTCGGTTTTTTTTGCAATGGGGACATTGCACACCTTTAGTATGAGGGGGTCGTTTTTTGTAGTTGTCTTGCATGAGTGTCAGATGATGGTGAAACTAGTAAATTGGTAGCCAATGATGATTGTGGGATAAATGAACTGCATGTTGCTTAGTCTTATCACTCGTTATGAACCCCAAGGTGAATTGAAGTCGTTTTCTGCACACATAGTGAATTTTAATAGTGGTGTCGATGACAGTTAAGTTCAAAATAATCTGTGAGGGGAACTGGAGAAACATAAGATGCGAGTAGAACTTGAATGATTACCTATTGAAATGAATGACTAACCAGTAGCATGAACTCAAGTAGAAAATCAAAATATCCCTCAAACATCCTTCATCCCAATCGTGCATAGGACCTAAAAATTCATCCCTATGCCAGATAAAAACATACCCTATATCCAAAGCCTAGGGAGTACGCATGAGAAAACTATGCGCAAACTTGGATATAAAAAAAAAGAAGGAAAAAAAGGGGGATGTAAGGTGAGGGGGAGCCAAAAAGGGATGAAATCTATCCCAAGGCTAAAAAGATGGAGATGTAAGGCGTTGAGGAATGTCAGAGAAAATTTCTGACAAATGCATAGTGAAAATGATCTACGTACTCCCCATCTTTCCGAACCACTTAACACTTATGGCTATTGACTCCTTAAATTTTGTTGTTCTACCATGAAACTCTACCGCTTTATGTGTTTACTGGTTGGTCCCGAATAGAAACAAAACTTAGGAGAGAGAAATTTGCGTTGACTTGTTGATTCGACGACCACATGATTTGCGAATAAAACTATCTGAAACACAAGCAAGAAAAATCCACAGCACACACGGCCACGCCTTTTGGAAAGATACAAATGTTGTGTGATGTTTTGAAGGGGATATTAATGGATGTGTGTTTTGACTAAGTGGATGTGGTTCACAAACCCGCTGAGGCAGAAGATGTCAGTTTGCTACTTACTTCGCCATCATTCTAGTTATTTTTACGTTCTTTTTGTGTTTGTTTCATGTTTTAATTGTAGTCTGTAACCTATTTTGCTTGAGGGCAAGCAAAAGGTTAGTATGAGGGGGTTGATAGGTGTGGTTTTTACGTATTTTATTGCATTAGTTTGTGTGTGTTTGCATTGTGCATGCATACATTTCGTTCACATTTTGTTCGTTTTAGAGTAAGCATATGCATTTGATCATTTCTCACTTGTGCGTGATGAATTTGCAGGAAAATGGCCGGAAAACTAAAATCGGAGCCAAGTGCCAAGCTAAGAAGATAATGTGCAGAAGAGGCGGCGCTCGGGCGGTGAAATTGTACCGCCCGGGCGCGAGAGAAATCACACAAAGAGCTAAGTCCAAAGAGGTCGGTGCTCGAGCGGTAGTTTTCTACCGCTCGGGCACGAGAAGTGATCCAAGAAGAGAAAAGTTACAGAAGATGTGGCGCTCGAGCGGTAATTCTCTACCGCCCGAGCGCGAGAAGCCGCATTCCCCAAGTGCTTTACAGAGAGTGTGGCGCAAGGACGGTAGCGGTAATATTCTACCGCCCGAGCGCCACTTATTTTTGGGAAGATTTCTTGTCCGATTCCCTACCTTATTTTGGAGGAGAGGATGATATGGAAAGGGGAGGAGGACGTTTTTGAGGATATTCAGACATAATTTCGGAGCCGCCACAAGCTTTGGAGATTTTTTGCGCCAGAAGTTGAAGATTTGAAGATTTTTGGGCGTCGTCTTTGCGATTTTCGTCACGCCTAGTATTTCTGATCTAGTTTCTATTCTTTAAACTTTGTTTGGTTTAGTTTTAATATGAACTCGAGTAGCTAAACTTTATTATTTGTTGGGATTTAAGGGGATCCTACCCCAAACTTTGATCTAATTAATTTATTTCGATTGTTGCGTTATTCTTGATTATACCACTGTGTTATCGTGTTGTTAAAGCGTAGCTAACTTTAATAACGATTTTATATTGCGAGTGAGTTCGAGAGAATAACTTGTGATAAGAACGAGTAGTATAATCTGGATCTACAATTTACATAGACATATGAAATTGGATACGCGCCGATAGTCATAGTCCTGAGGGTCGAAAACTAGGGGATTTCATAAATCGACATGCAATTCACTCTTGATAAATAATTAAAGACATTTAATTACTTCATTGAGTAGAATTAGTTTGGCATAGCTCGAGAGAGTGTGTTCAATTGAATAGGAAATCCTGTCGGAGGCATACAATCATTATCAACAATTAATTAATTAACGAGGGGTAGGTGAACCGATATTCTCAACAAATTCATTTCTTATTGAATTTTAATCAACTATTTTAGATATTATATTTCATTATCTAATTCTTGACTCATTTTATTTGCATGTTTTAAGTAGTATTAATAATCAACCAATCAACTTTCGTTGCTAAAGATTTAATAACTGAAATAATAATTGTTAAATACAGTATTCAGTGGAACGATACTCGTACTTACGTACATTATACTATTACTTGACATCGTGCACTTGCGGTTAATTTTTGAGCATACAAAACCATATTGTATTAAGGATTCCCAGTGCAAGTTTTGCTCGATCAGAATACTATCACGAACTGATCAAGATACGGCTGAAATACGCGATTCATGAGATCCATGAAGATCGCTGGTGCATTCGTCAAACCGAACAACATCACAAGGAACTCGAAGTGGCCATAACGAGTCCTAAAAGCAGTCTTGAGAACATCGGCGTCTTTCACCCTCAACTGGTGATAACCAGAACGCAGAACAATCTTGAGAACACTGAAGCTCCCTGCAACTGATCAAATAAATCTTCAATCCTCGGAAGTGGGTATTTATTCTTCACTGTAACTCTGTTCAATTCCCGGTAATCAATGCAGAGCCTCATCGAACCCTCTTCTCTTCACAAATAAAACTGGCGATCCCCATGGCGAAAAACTCGGCGAATGAATTCCTAGTCAAGAAGTTCCTGAATCTGCTTCTTGAGTTCTGCCATCTCTGTCGGTGCTAATCGGTACGGTGCTTTTGAGATCGGTGCAGTACCTGGCATAAGCTCAATAGAAAACTCTACCTCTCACATAGGTGGTATACCAGAGACGTCATCAGGAAAAACATTTAGAAAGACCCGGACAATTGGGACATTGGAGGCTGACTGATTGGGTGTTTCGGGAACAGATACAAAAGTCGCTAAAAACGCTCGACACCCTCTATGCATGAGCTTCCTAGCCTAGACACAAAGATATCATACGCAGTAAATTCGAATAAGAACTGCTCTCTCCCAAGTGGTCGGACTAGAACAGATCTCCGCTGAAAGTCAATCTAAACTTTGTTCCTTAATATCCAGTCCATACCCAGAATGATATCAAATCTGGCATCGGCAATACGATAAGATCCGCATAAACAATATTACCATGAAGTTTGAGGTCTATGTCTCGGACCACATTATAGCTGTCATCTCCTCTCCAGAAGGCAATATTACCGAATACGCTACATCTAGCCAAATGGTCTTGACCTTGAGGAAGTTTGCAATGGTCTCTGAAATGAACGAATGAGTAGCCCCTGAATCTATCAAGGCATTCGTAGCTGAACCAGCTATAAAAATTCTCCCTGAAAGATTGGAACACCATGCTAAGGTCAAAGTTCTTCTAACCTAAATTCCCAAAATAACACTGATTAGAACATGCAATCGTATCACAAATTCTAAGTTCAAAATCTTAACCCAAACTCTCAAAACATTAAATTTCAATTACAAACTTAAAGCTTTAAGATACCTGTCAAGAGCATCGTCTCCAAGTTTGCCTTCGCTGCATGGAGAGCAAAAACTCTGCCTTGGGTAGGCAGACTCCCCTAAGGGCAATTTTTCAGTAAATGGTTAGGACTACCACGCTTGTAGCACTTCCCCGAACCATACATACAAGCTTCAGTATGGCGGCGTGTGCACTTAGCACAGACTGGATACTCCGAGGTCCTCGGGACTACACGTCCCTGCTGTTGCTGTCCTCTGCTCCTGGATGGGCCGTGGAAAGGCTTCTTACTCTGATGTGCTGATGAGGAGGGCGTGCGGCGCCTGAAATGGTCGCTTACCATGGCGATCGCTCTCAATATCATTCTGATCCTGTTTTGCAGCTAGAGCTTTGGAGACTGCGACATCATAGGTAGTAGGGCCAGCCACCTAACATCACGGCGCAAAATCGGCCGCAACCCATCCATAAAGTGCCTCATCTTAGCACCAACATCATTTCTAATCAGGGGCATAAAATGACAACCCCTCTTAAACTTACGGATAAATTCCGTAACAGTCATGTCTCCCTGCCTCAGAGTCATGAACTCCCTGGTCAACCTGGAACACACCTCGTCAGTAAAATATTTAGAGTAGAATACCTCTGTAAAGCGCGTCCAGCTCAGAGTAGCCAAATCCAAGGCTACAGATGCTCCTTCCCACCACAGGTGAGCGTCTTCTCCAAACAGATGGATCGCACAACGAACCCTATCCTCATCTCCAGCTCCATGAATACAAAGATAACCTCAAGGGACTTAATCCAGCCCTCGGCAACCATAGGATATATCGTCCCTGAGAACTCCTTCGGCCTCATCTTCATGAACCTCTCACAGATAGCCTCAGGCCTCGTCTGCCTGGCTACCACAGCATTGTTCCCCGCAAACTGTGCAAAGAACTGAGTCATCCCAGCTAACTCTAGGTGTTCATGTCCGGTGGAGGGGGTGGCGGTACATCTCTCTCCTGTCTATGATCCTCACCACCCTCATGACGATGCTCATCACCTCTCGTGCGATCATGAATGCGTCTAGGAACATAGTGTTCTATATATAACCCATACGTAACAAACATGCATAATTCTACTATTTTCTTTAAATTTAAATAAATACTACATAATCATAATCTTGACATAAAATATTTCATGAAAACATGCTGTTAAAATATTTCATGCTTTAAATGAAATGCGTAAACGTAAAACTTACAGACCGAAGACGTGACTTCATGAGCTTCTCGAGATCAATAGTAGTACAACCCTTTACAAGAACATAGGCTCTGATACCAACTGTAAAGGCCCGTATTTCGTATTCGTACTTTACGGAATTATTAAAATTTTTCTTTTTTTATATATAACTTGCTTCATTCATAAAGTAAACCTATAAAAGATTTAACTTTAAAATAACAGCGGAAGTAAATATTGTGTTTCAAAAAAACAACTTATAAATAATCAAACATATTAAAAACTGAGTTTGAACATAAAAAAGCGAATAAACTGGAACATGAGGTCCTCGGGTTCTTACTACTGCTGAACCAAGCTAGCTCACTGGTCCCTGCCCTCAGTCTCGACCTCATCAATACCTACAACAATCAAGTCTAGTGAGTCCAAAGACTCAGCATGCATATCGTGAATTGCGAGTAAATATAGATCATAAGATCGCATGCAACGTAAAAATGTAGTATCCTGAAGCATAACGTGAAAATTGTAACATGAGTAAATATAATTATGTGCATATCTGAAAATGTACGTAAAAGCTTTGCTCGATAGAGCCCTGTCATAACATATCATATCGTAATTTTTCTGGTAGAAATAATGTTTCAAAGCAAGTGGCCCATAACATAACATGAACGTCTGATCAGACTAAACCACAGTATACTGGGCGGCAGAGATCACCACAGCCCTTGGACTGGATGTCCGTACCCGTACCTAATCCTAAACCGATCGTAAATCACCGGGTGGAGAGGTCCCCGGTTACGCATCCCGACTTCCAAATCCATACTACTTGGAGAGGTCCCCGACTGCGTATGTCGGCTTCCAAACCCATAAACGTGAGGTGGCCACAAGACATATATCATATATCTCAAAAATAAACATTTTATATCTTATGCACGTAATTTACTTACAACCCTGCTTTACCAGTTAAGTTGAATCGTTCCCAGGCTTTCTGCGACCTAATTCTAACATGAGACATATGTAAATATCTTAACTTGACAAAAACCTCATATCCGAACAAAAACGAGACAAACGAGACCAACAACCTAGTTTCCAACCATGGCTCCGTACCAACTCGAACCAACATTGAACCAACGTTTAGCCATGATTAAAATACGCCTAACATAATGAAATAATATCCATAAGGACTGTAATGCGCGAAAAAGTGAAAGGATGCCAAAATCATAAAACATTCTTTCGAGAGTCACTTTGGCACTTTGCACCGTAAATTCTCGTACAACCTCTAAACTCGACCAAATCATGAACGGCCAAAAACATGACCTTCGCAACTCATTGGGCTACTGTTTAGTCCAAGGCCAAAGGATAAAAGCCAACTAAGAATCCAAAACCCCTGAACCGAAGAAATGCTGCTGTCAAAAATGCAGTGGCTGCAGCTGTGCATATGTTGGATAGTTTATAGAACTAATGGCCATTGGGCTTGAACCACCGACCAGAGTCCATTACCAACATCATAAGGCGTGGCTTGAACCATGGCTAAGGGCACTAGACCAACCACAATCTAAGCAATACCTAGGACATCCCGAAGCTCACAACCGAGAGCACCAATATTCTGCGCAGCGTTTTATATTGAACCTTTTTACTGTCTTGTATCATTCCAGTGGCCATATGATCGACCATGGCTCGATCTATACATGATGAGGTATTATTTGAACCATTGCTAAGGGCTAAAATCCAGACACAATCCACCCAATCCACCAAACCGCAAGCCCACCCACCACAAAACCAGAAATGAACACCGAGGGACACTTTGCATTGTTGTTGTAAAAATTTGTTGGATCCATGAACCAAGTCTTGAAATATTGATTTGGTCATGTCCTAGACATGCTAAGGAAGGGTTCTAACCATGGTTACAGTCCTTGGACCAGCCATGGTTCGAACACTCGCCTTAAACCTCCAATAACAAAATCGTGGGCCAAATCTGCAACTATGGAAATGTTTTGCTGTCAAATCTTTAACCTGAGTGTATGGACTTAAATCAATGAACCATCAATACTCTAACACACTCTATATCATGCCTAGATGCAGCCTTGAGTGCTTGGAACCGAACCAACTTCTTGGAACCAACAAAACACCCAACCGTGAAGCATAGAACAAAAGGCCAAGAAGGCCTGTACAGATTTTTGCAAAGTTTGCTGTCAAATTTTGTGTTGTTTCGTGAATCATGAACATATAATGGTTTAAAAATATCTATAGGACTTGATTGAAGAGAAAATAAACCATATATACATGCCTGGAAATCTGTTTTGAAGAAAACAAAACAATACGACGAACACGGCTCGGCGGAGTCGGATTTTCTCTCTTATATTTCTGTTGCTAATTCTCGATTGCAGCTGCTAATCCTTTCTGAAATTTTTGAAGTTATGGATGGAGGAATTCTAGATAATGAAGGTGAAGGTTACAAGAGGTGATAAATGAGTCATGAAAGGCATTTAGATTGGAGTTACATGTGAGGAATTTGAATGGCGATTGAAATATTTCTTATTCTTGTTGCACGTGATGTTTAAGGTTGATATGCTAGACAATGGATTGAGGGAAATGATGTGAATTATGGTGTTTGAATTACCAATAGTTGGTGAATTAAAGGTGAGGGAATGAATACACCATGAAGGACCATTGAAGGGTGACTTGAACGGGGGGAGATACAAAGCATTTGAATTGACTTATGAATGAGTTGACATGATAACCGAAAAATTGCTATCAATATTGCAAGGTATATTATTGATTAATCTTGTATTTTTTTTAAGGTTTTAAACACCCTTATATATTTTAGTGAATTAACAAATTAATTAAGATATAATCTTGCATGGCATGGCTTGGTTCGAAAATTAGGTATTAAATGCTAGATTTTAATTTCTTGACTATATTAGGCCTAGGTTAATTTATCTCAATTAGTTACACATTTTACTTGAGGCTTTAATTAAATATTGGACATAAAAGAATTATTTAATAACTTAAATTCAATTAATTTAATAAATCCTAAAAACATTCTTTTTAATTAAAATAAATTATTCCTCGGCTTAAATTAAATTTAGGAATATTTTCTTATTATTAATCTTATCTCCGATCTCCTAACTCCGGTCCGACCTCGCGTATTTATCCGAAAAGATAAACTAAACATCCGCGATTAAAATAAATAATTATGACTTAAAAATTTTAAAATGAAGTAAAAACTTCATACATATAAAAGTCATTTTTAATTTAAATAATAGCAATTGTGCATGGCTATACGTAATCTGATTTTCGGGTTCTACAGTAACCTCCCGAAATTTTAAAGGTTCACGTGAACCACATGCATGGAAGTTATTAAATTTTTTATGTATTTTAATTAAATATTTTAATTGCATAAATTAAATATAGTGTGCATGTTTACACATTTAAAATATATTTTTCTACATGAATGCATAAACTGTATTTTTAAAGGTTATTCGTATGCGATCGAGGAACGGAGACCGATGACTGAAAAATGAAAAATGTTTTTATTAAATAATTATTTTAATTATTTAAAATAAGGTTGATGCGTTATGTTATTTATGAAAATAAGGAGTTTTGAGGTGATTTTATACGTCGAGACGTAATTTTTATCGGTATTCGATTTTCAACAAAAAATATGAACTTTGTGAGAACTCGGCTAATAATTTCACAACATTTTCTAAATAAAATATTTTAAAAATTTACTAAAGAGCTTAATGGTCCTAATATACCTTGATTAATTAGCATAGGTATGCACTTCAGTTTTAATTAAAATAAAAATCCATCAAACCTCACAATCACACACAACTCACGCACAGCACACACACAAACACAAGGACTCCTCTTGGCAGCACCAACAGCAAACCACATGTATTTTTGAAGAAGTAAAGCCATGGAAATTGAAGGAAAAATCAGCAAGCTTTCACCCCTCGTCTCCCCGCCGACGTTCTTCGCATCGCAAGCAGTTTTTCGTTCGTAATATAAGTAAAGGCACGCCTTAACTTCTTTCAAACATCTTTCACACCATATTATGTATATTTGACTAACTTTGCATGAAAAATATGTTGCACAAGTTTTACTTTCATTTTATGCCATGGCTTGCCTAAAACCATGTTTTTGTGTTCTAAAACTTCTGATAATGATGCATAAAGGGGATGCCATCATAGGGCTATGAGAAGGGATGAATTTGAGAGGGTTTAAGGGCCTAGACAAGTTGACACAAGTGTTGGACATGGGGGAGGAAAGGGTTGCTCGAAATTAGAGTCCTTGTGTGCAACGGATCTTCGACAAGGACTCTTCGAGGGCCAAGGTTACTAGTTGTTGTTAGGGTGTGTCTAGAAGACCAAAAAGGACTAAGGGATGGTCCTTGATGGCCTATGCAAGGGCTGGGCACAAGCCAGGAGAGGATGGCATGTTTTGGAGTTTGAGGGAAGCTAGGTGTTCAGTTTCTTCTTCCTAGGTACAGGTGGCTGTTAGCTTCGGTTAGGGCTCGTCCAGGGCCCCAAGAGTATTGAGCCATGATCCTAGGTATGCTGCATGATGCTAGGGGTGCAGGCTAGGGTGCTCGCACGATGTTGAGGTTGCACGAGCTTGGAGGGTTGCAGCTTTTGGGGCTGCAGCTTCCAGGCCGGTTAAGTTCGGTCCAGTAGGTTGCCTAGAGTTCGGTTAGGGTCCTGAGAGGGTGGCCTAGGGTCTGGTCATGGTGGATAAGGGCTAGAGTCAAAATTTGGAGGATAGCAAGGGCTAGGGTTTTCGAAATTAAGTCAAGGGTGCAGTAGCTGTTATAGATTTGTTCATGGGTCTTTATGTGCTTTATTTGGGTTTAAAAAGGTTTAGTTATGTTTTAGGAAGCTTTGGTTCAAGTTTGGTAAGGTTTGGTTAAGCTTCGAGTCAATACGAGTCAAGACCGGGATGTACGTCTAAGCTTTAAAAACGATTTGGGAAATTATTCAAGGAACATAAGTTTACGTCTCTGGGATATTTATGGGAGTGTTTTAAGGTTATATTTAAGTTTGGAATGATTTGGGACGTCGTTTCGAGGTCTAAGGATAAATACGAAAATTATGTTTCTACGGGTAAAACGGTCATTTTACAAATGAAAAGTGTTAGGTGTCCTGGCAGTACCATGAATGCTGCAAAAGATGTTAATGTGATTATTTTAAATGTTTATGAAAATTTATGATGAAACGTTAATTCAAAAAGATATGTTGCATGCTTTGTTTAAATAAAAAATGATTATTTTATGCATGAATTTGATAAAGTGATGAAAATATGAAATGTTGAAGGAAGTGAAGTAATTGTGACTAATACGATGATACGATAATACGTAAGGTCAAGGCTCACTTGATGGGTGAGAGTGTCATTGATGTTCCCACCGCCCAGTACTGTGGTTAAATGTAAATGGATCCATCGACCTTTAATACGAATACGAAAGTCACAATTAATGATCTGAATTCAACGAAATGGAAAACGTATATGTATATGATGAATGGAATATGTTGATGATGATATGAAAATGTTTAAGTTTATGCATGTTCATGAAAAGCTATTTTAAGTAAAAGTATTTTCACTGTTGCATGTGGATGTATATGTATTACTTGTTATCATGGTTAAGGTTTGCTGAGTCAATAGACTCACTAGGTATGATCGATGCAGGTGAGCATGATGTTGATGTTAATGAGGGAGTTGATGGTTGATCTTGCTGGACTGAAGGTGCCCATAACCCGAGGACCAATGCTAGTTTTCCGCATTTATGATTTTAAAGTTTATGTTAAAGATTTATACGACTTTTATTATGATTGGTTTTGAGTGGTTTTTGAGAGGTTGGTAGTGTTAATATATTTTGAAATATTGATGATTTAGGTTTGGCAAAACGGTTGACGATTTCATGTTTTGAATTCTTCTTTTGAGTTTCAAATATAGTAGATTGTTTTAATTTAAAATGGTGTCAAAATATTTATATATATATATATATATATATATATATGTGTGTGTGTGTGTGTGTGTGTATCGGCCGAATTAAGAGTAGGAAAAAAAATTTAGTACTTTTTAAGCAAAACGAGTAGTGGACGTTTCAAAAAATAGGCGGGTTGGGCCACTATTTTAATATTCATTTGAAGGCAGGCTTAAACAGCCTAGCCTGTTTGGGTCGCGGTGTGGCCTTTCAATTTGTTTTTATTTTATTTTTATTTTTGGTGGTTGGCTGGCCTAACCTGCAATCCTTGACGATTTGGGTTGAGATTTTCCAACCACCAAGTTGGCCGGCCGGCCTGTCCCATCTTATTTGCTAGCGGGGTGGGACTGACTATGCCGCTTGATAGCTCTAACATAGTTAAGTTTAAAGAGTGATTGCTGATATAATAAAATAAATTTGTTTTGTTTTTTATCTTGACTTTTTTATGACTTCATCATGAAGTCCAAGTCTTTAACATTAATTGAATAAATATTTTGTTATCTTAACTTTAGGAAAAAATTTAAGTTTGTTATTTCTTATGCCTAAAAAGGCATTATGGATTTATAATAACAAGGTACAATGAGCAGGTTTTCTCTTTCACCTGTTGTCTTTCTTTTTATCAGTATGTACCCAAATTGTTTTTAGAAAAATTATGTGCATGTAACATTATTGATGTGGGCATACACCATACTAGAGTCCCTTGCAGAGGGTGTTTTGATAAGATGATTTGCAGAAGTAGGATTCTCTTTTACTACAGTGATTTCCAAACAATCCCTAGGTATCACCTCGAGTATTGGCTGGGAAAACTCCAGTAATTTATAGATATGGTAATTTCATAAAACTAAGAGGAAATTCAATAATAATAAATAAATAATTTATGTTGCATTTGGGAGATGCATTGAAATAATGAATTTCAATTATAGTTTTATTGTTAAGAATGAAACATAGATAAAATTTAAATTCATCACTTAATTATTTACACATTATTATACAAAGTAGAATGAATTTTAAATACCTCAATTATTGGTGAACTTGAAATTCATCTTAATTAATATAAATACTATATAAACACGAAATAGATGGATTTGAAGTTTATGGTCTTATTTATTTAAATAAAAAAATACATTATGGGTCCAATGCAACCGTAGATTCTTGTGCAGCGAAGATATGGAAGCAATGGCTGATAACGAGAGAAGCAAACTGGTCGTTCTTGAGCTGAAGCAAGAAGTAACTGAAGAAGGATATGATACGAGATATTTGCTCCCTTGTCCTGATACAGTCGAGATATTTCTTCACGGACTTAGCTCTACAAAGAAACATGAAAAACTAGTTATTAAATAAACACGAAATCCAGGACTCGAGTTCTAAACATACACTTGAGGTTCAAGACAGGCTAACATGATCAGCTGTGATCGAAGAAACCAAATGGTCCTATTAGAGTACGTGTCCAGCAAGCCAACTTTTGGTTTGGGAATTTATTGACTTTAATGTAAAACGATCTTTATTTTAATAATATTTACAATTTTATTATGCCATTATGCTTTATCTGTATCTATACAAACTGCATAGATAAAGTCCTTGAATAATAATAGGTACCATGAGGTCTGTCTCGCAACGTAAGATCATGAAACTCATTAAGAAGTATACCGTATATTCCTAGTCGAATCAGCCGCTCAGAAGGATAAAGTTGCTTGAGCTTGGTACTAGCATCTGTAATATAAATGTCATATTTCATTGCCAAGGGAATGAGATGTCCATTCATACAGATGGGTGATCATATGATGAAGCATTGAACAACCCTCCTTCGGACTATTCAAGTGGTTCTCACTTATGGAGTGGAATGATATGCGGTTATGGTTGTACACCATTAGTCCTTTGACCTGAGACAATGTAGGGGCTATACATACTAGCATGCACTTTGATCCGTTTACCGGCTCCAAAGATGTCATCAGGTGGTGAGGTAGGTGTAGTTTTGAAATACGTAGGAACAAATGCATTGTCTATGGGTGAAGATATTCAATGTGGTCTGATGAGTTAATTGTACAAGAAGTCTCTTGCCAGAGCAAGAAGTGTACATTAGGAAAACGTGTTTTCCTAGTTACACATGTCATGTCACTATTCTTAGTCAAAGATAAATCACATTGTTATTGAACTCGTATGCAGCTCTCGATATATATGTGATTTCATATTCGATCGGGTTATATGTGTCGAAGGGACATTATTGTATGCTAACCATGACTTAAGGTTCTTGCAGACACTATCAGTGATACCTAGAGGATCATGGGGCGATGTTACTAGACACTCTTACCATGATCTGATGGATGCAATCAGTGATGAGTTATAATATTCTTGATCAAGAAGTTGATGAAAAGAATGATGCTTATTAGAGTAAGCCTGAATAAGAATAAATATTATTTTATATCACATGGAGATGTGAACCCACTGTTAGCTGTATATATGAACTATTGAAGGTCACACAAGTATCGGATTATGTGTTCGTGTTGAGAAATTCAAAGTTCAAGGAGTTGAATTTGACGACTATAGTTTGATGAAGATGGAATATTACTTATAAAGGAGTTTATAAATTGATTCCATATAATAGTTGAAATGGATGTTAGCTTTAATTGCTAATTGAGTATTGAGAATGGAACTCCCTATTTTAGTGAAGAAGTTCACTAACTGGGAGTTGCCTAATATGGCAAGTGAAAATTTTGATCTTCGGAATTTTCGATTGTAATTATATGAACAAGCTTTGTATCATTGACACACCATCGTTGTCAGATCGTCGATCAGAGTTATAATGAGTTCAGAGTCATTATTTAGTGAATTTAGAATTGTTGATTAAATGATCGTACTAATATTGATGACTACTAATGTATAAATTGTCATAAAATGCTCTAAAAAAGTCTAGAATTAATTAACTAATGAGTTAATTATATAAATTAAATAATTAATTTATTTAATATATCTATGCATGTATTAAATGTGCATGTGTAAATATATTAATATTAATAGATACACTTTATATGGAGATATAAAATTATATATATTATTAATATATCATGCATTATTAAAAGTTGACAAATACATGATATAATAATAAGATGAGAATTTAATTATAATAAAATTGAAGAGTCCTTGTGGAGAGGGATTCCCGATGGGATTAGGAATCGCACTCTATAATATACCATGAGTAGACATATACACAAGAGAGTTTTTACACACAAAATTCACAAAAATTCCTCCTTCCATTCTTTGAAGCTCTCGGCACCTTGGTAAAAATTAAGAGAAAATTTCGGCCAAGCCTTTTCTTCCACGGCCGCGTCACTGCTGCACTGACTCCGGATTTTGGAAATTCGGACGATTCAATTTCAACGAACGAATTGTTTGGCTTCTCTAGTGCGATCCAAGCGAGTAACACATCATCTGATCATGGACGGATTTGACGATCAAGAAGAGGAAGATCCGTGATGCGATCCTGGTGAAATGGATGAGCAAGGTCGGGTGCTCCACCGGATCGAATCAATAATGTTGTTCAGGAAAATGAGCAAGGTAAATGGGTCTGTGAGCTATTGCTTCCACTGTGACCTGCAGACAGGGAGATGAACTCGTGAATGGGCGCCGGAGGGGTGTCCGACGTGGCCACTCCGATGCTTAAGTCAGTGAATGATTCAAGCCAAGAACCAATGTAACCAAGTGATGGTTGCGATATTGGTGTGAATGAATGTAAATGTAAAGAGAACCTGGTATTTATAGTAGGAGAAGTAATGATGACCTCGTTCTCCGTGCTACCTACTAATTATAGTAGGACGGCTGAGCACACCCTATATTCTGACATGTCAAATCTCATAATGGTCACATCCAGCCCATCTGATTTTGATCAACCCATCGGCCTGGTGTCAGAGATGGGACAGTCGCCCATCCTATTCTGCTAGTATACTCAAGTGCGGTGCTCATATCGAGGTGGCCCGGGTAGAAAGTTCCCGGAGTTTGAACGAGAGCCCGGGCGTCCGGTGACCCGGGGAGGAGACGTCCCGGGCATTCACCCGCCCGGCTCCTGATGAACCCTTTCTGCCGATTTGTCCTGACTCTGGCCATCCATCCAGTATCCTGATCGTCCATGCCCGTTGCACAAGAATCGTCCATGACTCGGGCACAACCCAGGCTATCCCGAGGGTATCATCACTCCCTCCTTAAATAGTCGGGCTAGAGTCATACTCGCTGTCCCGACGGGGGCTTCATGTATCCCAGATGGGATGAAATGCCGGAGTCTTGTGTCTTATGGTCTTGATATAAGATGCCGGGACCTCATGTCTCCCGGGATTTAAAATAGATTATCGGAGCCTCATATCTCCCGGACTTAGAATAGTCGAGGTGCGGAGCCCGAGCCAGGTTTGAGAACCCTGGGCTTATGAATAACCAAGGTGCGGAGCCTTGGGCCGGGGAGCATGTCCCGGGTCTTGGGAGTGGTCGAGGTGCGGAGCCCCGAGCCAGGGTACGGATCCCTGGACTTAATAGATGACCGAGGTACGGGTTCTCGGACCAGGGTACGGATCCCTGGACTTAAAATGACCGATGTACGGGTCCCCGGGCCAGGGTACAGATCCCTGGACTTAAAAGATGACCGATGTACGGGTCCCCGGGCCAGGGTACGGGTCCCTGGACTTAAAAGATAAACAGGGTGCGGAGCCCTGGCCTTCATAAATGGTCGAGGTACGGAGCCCCGAGCCAGGTTTGAGAACCCTGGTCTTATGAATAACCAAGGTGCGGAGCCTTGGGCCGGTGAGCATGTCCCGGGTCTTGGGATGGTCGAGGTGTGGAGCCCCGAGCCAGGGTACGGATCCCTGGACTTAATAGATAACTAGGGTGTGGAGCCCTGGCCTTCATGAATGGTCGAGGTACGGATCCCTGGACTTAAAAGATGACCGATGTACGGGTCCCCGGGCCAGGGTACCGATCCCTAGATTTAAAAGATGACCGATGTACGGGTCCCCGGGCCAGGGTACGGGTCCCTGGACTAAAAGATAACCAGGGTGCGGAGCCCTGGCCTTCATAAATGGTCTAGGTACGGAGCCCGAGCCAGGTTTAGAACCCTGGGCTTATGAATAACCAAGGTGAGGAGCCTTGGGCTGGGGAGCATGTCCCGGGTCTTGGGAGTGTCGAGGTGCGGAGCCCGAGCCAGGGTACGGATCCCTGGACTTAATAGATAACTAGGGTGTGGAGCCCTGGCCTTCATGAATGGTCGAGGTACGGATCCCTGGACTTAATAGATGACCGAGGTACGGGTCCCCCCCAGGGTTCTCAAACCTGGCTCGAGGATCCGTACCTCGACCATTTATGAAGGCCAGGGCTCCGCACCCTGGTTATCTTTTAAGTCCAGGGACCCGTACTCTAGCCCGGGGACCCGTACCTCGGTCATCTTTTAAGTCCAGGGACCCGTACCCTGGCCCGGGGACCCGTACCTCGGTGTAGAACCCGTAATCTAGACTATAAGCCATGCATATTCTAGATTTTTAAATTTAATTGACTTCATTGCATGATTATTTTAAATGCATTTATTTGAAGTTAATTATTATTATTTCAGTTCAGTAGTTTGATTTTTAGCATTTCAGTTATTCAGTGAGGCCGGACCGGAGTTGGAGTTTTGAGATAGAATTTAAGATTCGAGAAATATTTCCAGAAGTTAATTTAGCTAGCAACAAGTTCATTTAAGTTAGAAGGGAGGTTTGAGGATTTAATTTAATTATTTGAGGTGATTAAGAAATGAACATTTAAGTTATTAATTAAGGGTTAGCTCACTAAATTATTTAAAGGATTAGTAAGGCTTTCAAGGATTATTAGTTGACTAGATAACAACATTCCCACTCATTTTATTCATTTTCGGCCCCCTTAGTTGCTAGAAGATTCATTGCCAACTCATCAACCTTTGACCATTCTTTGCATGTAATTGTAGGATAATTCTAGGATTTTTGGGAGCACAATTTAATTAAAATGGACATATCCTAGTCTAGAAACAAGAGAAATTTCGGCCACTACCTCCTAGAAGCATCCACAACTCATTTGATATCAAATTCAAATTCAAATTCAAAGGGATGACTTGGTCTTGATTCTTCCTTATATTTGCACCCATCTCCTCACCTCATAACCATTTCTCCCCTCCCTCACCACCGAATACCTCATTTCAGATCCATTTTCAGTGTAAAAATCGTGAGTCTTAGCTAGAGGGAAGGCAAGAAAATCGAGAACTAGAAAGACAAGAGAAGCGCTCCACCTCCTCCGTGCCGCGTCGTCGTTTTCGTTCGTTTTCTTTCAAACGAAACCAGGCATGTCTAGATTTCTTTCAAACCTCAATCAAGTCATATTATCATTTATTTTTCAGTACATGATCATGTTTATTCAAGCAAAAACCGAGATCCATGTCAAACATTTTGAACACACATGCAGAATTTTCGTTTCCTTGGCAAGCTTCACGTTTTTCTTGGTTTGTGAGTTTCAGGTATTGGTCGACTCCAGGCTCCCAAGGCTCTACATATAGGATGCATTAGGACCATGTTGGTCCATTCAAACCAGCCCCATGCTTGCTGGAAATTCAGAATGACAGCAAGTTCCCATAGGCAGAAATGTGTTCGAAATTTCAGTTTTGTGTCAAGGGTTGGATCTGATCTTGGCTGCCCCAAGGGCCTTAGCCATGGTTGGATCACTTCCCTAGCATGTCTAAGACGTGACTAAGTTGCCCTTTTGGTGGCTTGGTCCATGGCCGGTTTTTAATAAAACATCAAAACAGCCCCTTTCCCCTTCGGCCTTCCTTTTTCAGCATATGGTTTCGGTTTTGTGCTTGGTGTGGATCTTGGTTGGCCTATGGCCCTTAGCCACGGTTCATATCATGCTCCTAGATGTCTAGATCGTGCCATGGTCAATCAAATGGCCACTGGAACGACGCAAGACATCGATCATAGCATAAACACTACACACGCATGCACGTTGCTCTCGGTTGGACCCTTCGGTTGAGTTTGGTGTGATGCGGATTGTGGCTGGCCTAGGGCCCTTAGCCATGGTTCAAATCATTCCTTGGGATGTTGGTAAGAGTCTCTGGTTGGTTCACGCCCCTAATGGCCGATAGTCTCGAAACCAACGCAAGTCTTGTAGTTGCGCAGCTGCTGGAAATTACAGCAAGTTGCTGTGTCGTTTAGAAGGCTCGTTTGAGTTATTGGTTGGCTTTTAGCCCATGGCCTTGGACTGGACAGTGCCTCATTGAGTTTGGAAGGTCATGTTTTTGACCGTTTGTCATTTGGATCATTTTTGAGGTCGTACGAGAATTTACGGTGCAATGTGCCAAATTGACTCTCGAAAGAGCGTTTCGTGTTTTGGCCTCCATTCCACCTAGATTTCGACCCTATCATTTTAGGAGCATTATTTTATGATTTTTCAGCGTATTTTAATCATGACTATACGTCGGTTCAGTGTCGGTTCAGGTTGGCTCGGAGTCATGATTAAATGCGAAGTCATTAGGCGTCATAGTCGCATCTTTTGAACGTAAATTGCATAGTTGGTCATGTTTAAGCTATTGCATATTTTTCATGGCACAGTTAGGTTGCAGCGAGCCTGGGAACGATCCAATCCAATCCAGTTGGTAAAATTACAGGAATTTTCATTATGCCAGTTAATTATTTTACGTGCATTAAATAGAAAATGATTATTTTTGAGATTTATGCGATATGGCTTGTGGTTCATTCACTATGTGGGAGTGTTATTTTATACGGTCGCCAGTGACCGATCAGTTCAGTATGGTACCACCCGGTCGCCAGTGACCGGCCAGCTCAGTTCAGTTTCAGCCTCCCCGGTAGCCAGTTACCGATCAGTTCAGCTTAGTGCAGTGGCCACAGGCGTAAAACATAATCTCAACAGAAAATTTTACAGTATTTCAGTACAGGCTCCAAGGAGCAAATTTTTTGTGATTTCCAGTTCAGTTATGCACGTATTATAATTGCTCAGTACAGATTATTTTCAGTATGCCTCAGGACAGGATATGTTAACTCATGCATATTTTAAATTCAGATTTTTACTCGTTACCTGCGATTATGCATGCTGAGTCTTTAGGCTCACTAGACTTGATTGTTGTAGGTACTGATGAGGCCAGGGCCGAGGGCGGGGACCAGTGAGCCAGCTTGGGTCGGCAGTAGTGGCACCCGAGGACCTCAGAGCAGCAGTTGTTATTTTCCGCAAACAATTTTATCAGTCGTTGGATATTTTTAAATTGTTTTGGCAAAACTTTATTTTCTTCCGCTGCAATATTTTGAAATATTGAACTTGATTCACCAGTGATTTTATGAATGAGGCCATTTAAGTTCTTTTAAAAAGAAAATTTTTAATTTTCCGCAAATTTTCAAGAAGGAGTTTTAGGCCTTCACAGTTGGTATCAGAGCGGTGGTTCTGTATAGGGTTTCACTACTACTGACCGCGAGAAGCTCACGAAGCCACGCCTTTGGTCTGTAAGTTTTTCAGTTCAGCATTTTGTTCAGCATTTCAGTTAAAGCATGAATTATTTTGTCAGCATGCTTCCAGATTTTCAGTATTTCAGTGTTCATTTAAAATAAATTATGGAATTATGCATGTTAGTTACGTATGGGTTATGTTGGAACAGTATGCCCCCTAGACGCATTTTAGAGCGCACAGAGAGGGGAGCCTCGCCGAGAACAGGGAGGAGCGTAGACCGAGGGAGACCTACCACCTCCTCCACCCCCCCACCGGACATGAGTGCCCAGATGTTAGCTGGGATGGCACAGTTCTTCGCACAGTTTGCGGGGCAATGCCGCAGCCGTAGCCGCAGCCGCAGCCAGGCCGACAGGGCCCGAGGCTGTTTATGAGCGATTCATGAAGATGCGCCCGAAGGAATTCTCTGGGACATCGACCCCATGGTTGCCGAGGGATGGATCAAATCCCTCGAGGTTATCTTCGAGTTCATGGAGCTGGGAACGCAGACCGAGTCCGGTGTGCCACCTACCTGTTCACTGGAGACGCCCGCTTATGGTGGGAAGGAGCTTCGGTAGCCCTGACCTTGGCTACACTTTCTTGGACCCGCTTTACGGAGGTTTTCTACTCCAAGTATTTTGCTGAGGAGGTTCGCACCAGGCTGACCACCGAGTTCATGAGCCTGAGACAGGGGGATATTACGGTTACGGAGTTTATCCGTAAGTTCGAGAGGGGCTGTCACTTTGTGCCCCTGATCGAATGATGCCAGAGCCAAGCTGATGCACTTCCTGGTGGGTTTACGGCCGATCTTGCGCCGGGATGTTAGGGTATCTGACCCTGCTACTTATGAGATTGCCGTCTCCAAGGCCTTAGCCGCAGAGCAGGATCTGCGGGATATCGAGAGGGATCGCCAGGGCAAGCGCCCAGTCCAGGCACCGCACCGCCCTCCTCCTCATCAGCATCAGCAGCAGAATAAGAGGCCTTTTCATGGACCGCCCAGGAACCGAGGCCAGCAGCAGCAGCAGCGGGGACGCCCAGCCCCGAGGACTCAGGAGCACCCAGTCTGTCCCAGGTGCTCACGTCGCCATCCTGGAGCATGTATGGCTGGCTCAGGAAAGTGTTTTAAGTGTGGCAGTCCAGACCACATGTTGCTGCAGTGCCTCAGAGGAATCTGCCTACCCAAGGCAGAGTTTTTGCTCTCCATGCCGCGGAAACCAACCCGGAGACTATGTTGTTGACAGGTACCTTTAAACTTTAAGTTATTATTTGAATTTCCGTTTTGGGAATCGGGATTTAGATTTTGAACTTAGAACTGTTATAGGATTGCATGCTCTACTCAGATTTATTTCGGGGAAATTAAGCTAGAGGAACCTTGACCTTTGCATGTCTATAAGTTTAGATCTTGTAGTGGGATTCAACTTAGAGCTCCGCTCTTTCAGGGAGAATTTTTATATCTGGTTCCGCTACCAAGGCCTTGATAGATTCAGGGGCCACTCACTCGTTTATTTCGGAGGTCTTTGCAAACTTTCTCAAGATCCAGACCATTGGGCTAGATACAGCCTTTTCAGTAGTGTTGCCGTCAGGCGAGGAGATGGCAGCCACCAATGTTATCCGAGATATAGACCTTGAGCTGCACGGTAATCTTGTTTATGCGGATCTGATTGTGCTACCGATGCCGGAATTTGACATCATCCTAGGGATGGACTGGCTATTGAGGAACAGAGTGTTGATAGACTTCCAGCGGAGATCCGTTCTTGTCCGACCGCCTGGAATGGAGCAGTTCTTATTTGAGCCGGACAGGTACTTTCCTTTACCGCGCATTATTCCTTATGTTCAGGCTAGGAAACTCATGCATAGAGGGTGTCGGGCATTTCTAGCACCTTTTTATCTGTCCCCGAGGAACCCAGCCAGTCAGCCTCAGATGTTCCGATTGTCAGAGATTTCTTAGACGTTTTTCCCGAAGACGTCTCTGGTATGCCACCAGAGAGAGGTGGAGTTTTCCATTGAGCTTATGCCAGGTACGGCTCCGATATCCAAAGCGCCATACCGACTAGCACCGACAGAGATGGCAGAGCTTAAGAAGCAGATCAGGAACTTCTCGACAAGGAGTTCATTCGCCCGAGCTTTTCTCCATGGGGCGCGCCGGTTTATTTGTGAAAAAGAAGGATGGCTCGATGAGGCTTTGCATTGACTACCGGGAGTTGAACAGGGTTACAGTGAAGAATAAATACCCACTGCCGAGGATTGAGGATCTGTTTGACCAGTTGCAGGGAGCTTCGATTTTCTCCAAGATAGATCTGCGTTCCGGTTATCACCAGTTGAGGGTGAGAGATGCTGATGTCTCGAAGACAGCTTTCAGGACTCGTTATGGCCACTACGAGTTCCTAGTGATGCCGTTCGGTCTGACGAATGCGCCAGCGATCTTCATGGATCTATGAATCGCGTATTTCAGCCGTACCTCGACCAGTTTGTGATAGTGTTCATAGATGACATTCTCGTCTACTCCAAGAGTCGGGAGGAGCACAGCAGGCATCTGACCACAGTGTTGCAGACATTGCAGAAACACAAATATTCGCAAAGTTCAGTAAGTGCGAATTCTGGTTAGAGAAGGTGGCGTTCTTTGGGCCACATTGTTTCTAGCAGTGGTATGAGGTAGACCCCGCAAAGTTGTAGCACAGTCAGAGATTGGGTGTGCCTCAGAATGCATCCGAGATCCGCGTTTCCTTGGGCTAGCAGGATATTACGAAAATTCATTCAGGGATTCTCATCCATTGCCGTTTCCACTCACAGCACTGACCAGAAAATGTGAAGTTTGTGTGGAGCCGAGGAGTGTCAGAAGAGCTTCTGATACTTTGAAGCAAGCTCTTATCTCAGCACTCCGTTTTGGCTGTACCGTCAGGATCCGGCGAGTTTGTCCTTTATACCGATGCTTCGAAGCTTGGTTTAGGTGCAGTTTTGATGGCAGCATGGGAGAGTGATAGCGTATGCTTCTCGACAGCTGAAAATCCACGAGAAGAATTAACCCTACCATGATCTGGAGTTAGCGGCCGTAGTTTTTTGCTTTGAAGATTTGGAGGCACTATCTGTAGGAGAAGAAGTGCCATATCTTTACCGACCATAAGAGCCTCAAGTATTTCTTTACGCAGAAGGAGCTGAACATGCGTCAGAGGCGTTGGTTGGAGCTTGTGAAAGACTACGATTGTGACATTAGCTACCACCCGGGTAAAGCTAATGTAGTTTTGCGGATGCTTTTGAGCAGGAAAGTCGCAGTGATGGCTCATTTGATATGCAGAAACCATCTTCAGATTGAGATGCAAGAGTTTGATCTTGAGACTTATCCGCGAGGTAGAGTTCCTCGTTTATCTACCTTGACCATTCAGTCTTCCCTTTTGACCGTATTCGCGCGGTCAGGTAGCAGATGAGCGTTGGCACAGTGGAAGAAGAGAGATGAAGCCACAGGGCAGTGTTTTGTATACAGTCAGCGACGGTATTGTGAGATACCGAGATAGGAATATGGGTTCCTAGCAGGTGATTCTATCCGAGCAACATCTTATCAGAGGCCCATACGTCCCCGTACTCCATTCACCCATGGAGTACGAAGATGTACAAAGATCTGCAGCTATTGTATTGGTGGGCCAGGGATGAAGAAGGACATCAGGCGTTTTGTATCCGAGTGCCTGACTTGCCAGTTAGTGAAGGCCGAGCATCAGAGACCAGCAGTTTGCTCAAGCCTCTTCCTATTCCCGAGTGGAAGTGGGAGAACATTACCATGGACTTTGTGACCGGAATTGCCGAGGTCAGTCCAGAGGATCGAATGCTATCTGGGTGATTGTAGATCGTCTTACCAAATCAGCGCACTTCTTGCCTATTAAGACGACTTTCACCAATGGTTCAGTATGCAGAGCTGTATATCCGAGAGATAGTCCGAATCCATGGTATTCCGGTTTCGATCGTATCCGACAGAGATCCCAGATTCACTTCCTCATTTGGAAGAGTTTGCATTCGACTTTGGGTACGAAGTTGCTGTTTAGGCACAGCTTTCCATCCGCGACGGATGGGCAGTCGGAGCGAGTTATTCCAGATTTTGGAGGATCTTCTTCGCGCTTGCGTCATTGATTTCTATGGGAGTTGGGAGTTGAACTTACCATTGGTAAGTTCACCTATAACACAGTTTCCAGTCGTCTATAGGTATGGCTCCGTATGAAGCACTGTATGGCCGCAAGTGTAGATCTCCTGTTCATTGGGATGAAGTAGGAGAGAGAGCAGAGTTTGGGTCCAGAGATTGATTCAGCAGCAGGCAGCAGATGTATAGTCAAGATCCATGATAGGATGAGGACTGCCCAGAGCCGACAGAAGAGTTATGCCGATCAGCGGAGGAGAGACTTAAGTTTGCAGTGGGCGAGTCATGTCTTCGTGAAAGTGGCACCTATGAGGGTGGTCATGAGATTTGGCAAGAAAGGGAAGCTCAGTCCGAGATTCATTGGACCGTTTGAGATCCTTGACAGAGTTGGGACGCTTGCTTATCGTGTGGCTCTTCTGCCGAATCGGGCCGGAGTACACAATGTCTTTCACCGTCGCCATGCTGAGGAAGTATATGGCAAATCCTTCGCATGTGCTGAATTTCGAGCCGTTGCAGCTTACTCCGAACTTATCTTATGAGGAGAGACCCGTGCAGATCCTAGACAGACAGGAGAAGAAACTTCGGAACAAGCTGTTAAGCGAGTCAAAAGTCAAATGGCTCAACCATTAGAGGAGGAAGCTACGTGGAGTCTGAGCCGGAGATGAGAAGTCGATACCCTGAGTTATTCGGTGAGTTCTAATTTCGAGGACGAAATTTATTTTAAGGGGGGAAGGATTGTAGAACCCGTAAATCAGTAGACGTATAAGCATGCATAATTCTAGATTTTTAAATTTAATTGACTTCATTGCATAATTATTTTAAATGCATTTATTTGAAGTTAATTATTTATTATTTCAGTTCAGTAGTTTGATTTTTAGCATTTCAGTTATTTCAGTGAGGCCGGACCGGAGTTGGAGTTTTGAGATAGAATTTAAGATTCGAGAAATATTTCCAGAAGTTAATTTAGCTAGCAACCAAGTTCATTTAAGTTAGTAAGGGAGGTTTGAGGATTTAATTTAATTATTTGAGGTGATTAAGAAATGAGCTCATTTAAGTTATTAATTAAGGGGTTAGCTCACTAAATTATTTAAAGTATTAGTAAGGCTTTCAAGGATTATTAGTTGACTAGATAACCATCACTTCCCACTCATTTTATTAGCATAATTTTGGCCCCTTAGTTGTTAGGCAACTCAATTGCCAACTCATCAACCTTTTGACCATTTCTTTGCATGTAAGTTGTAGGATAATTCTAGGATTTTTGGGAGCACATTAATTAATTAATGGACATATCCTAGTCTAGAAACAAGAGAGATTTCGGCCACTTACATTCTAGAACCCATCCCACCATATCATTTGATAGCATTCAAATTCAAAATTCAATGCATGAAGACTTGGCCTTGATTCTTTCCTTATATCTTGCACCATCCTCCTCACCTCCCATAACCACTTATTCTCCCCTCCCTCACCACCGAAATACCTCATCATTCAGATCCATTTTCAGTGTAGAAAAATCGTGAGTCTAGCTAGAGGGAAGGCAAGAAAAATCGAGAACTAGAAAGAACAAGAGAAGCGCTCCACCTCCTCCGTGCCGCGTCGATCGTCGTTCCGTTCGTTTTCTTTCGAAACGAAACCAGGCATGTCTAGATTTCTTTCAAAACCTCATCAAGTCATATTATCATTTATTTTCAGTACATGATCATGTTTATTCAAGCAAAAACCGAGATACATGTCAAAAACATTTGGAACAACACATGCAGAATTTTCGTTTTTCCTTGGCAAGCTTCACGTTTTCTTGGTTGTGAGTTTTCAGGTGATTGGTTCGACTCCAGGCTCCCAAGGTGACTCCTAGACACGTAATAGGATGCATTAGGACCATGTTGGCCCATTCATTCAGCCCCCATGCTTGCTGGAAAACCGAAATGACAGCAAGTTTCCCATAGGCGCAGATTGGTGTTCGAAATTTCAGTTTTTGTGTCAAGGGGTATATCTGATCTTGGCTGTCCTAAGGGCTCTTAGCCATGGTTGGATCACTCCCCTAGCAAGTCTAAGACGTGACTAAGTTGCCCTTTTGGTGGCTTGGTCCATGGCCCCTCGGTTTTTAATCAAAACATCAAAACAGCCCCTTTCCCCATTCGGCTTCTTCCTTTGTTAAGCATATGGTTTCGGTTTGTGGTTGCTTGGTGTGGATCTTGGTTGGCCTATGGCCCTTAGCCACGGTTCATATCATGCTCCTAGATGTCTAGATCGTGCCATGGTCAATCAAATGGCCACTGGAACGACGCAAGACATCGATCTAAGCAAAACACTACACACGCATGCACGTTGGTTCTCGTTGGAGTTTCGGGTTGAGTTATGGTGTGACGCGGATTGTGGCTGGCCTAGGGCCCTTACCATGGTTCAAATCATCCTTGGATGTTGGTAAGAGTCTCTGGTCGGTGGTTCACGCCCCTAATGGCCGATAGTCTCGAAACCAACGCAAGTCTTGTAGTTGCGCAGCTGCTGGAAATTACAGCAAGTTGCTGTGTCGTTTAGAAGGCTTTGTTGAGTTCTTGGTTGGCTTTTAGCCCATGGCCTTGGACTGGACAGTGCCTCATTGAGTTGGAAAGGTCATGTTTTGACCGTTCGTCATTCGGATCATTTTCGAGGTCGTACGAGAATTTACGTGTAATGTGCCAAATTGACTCTCGAAAGAGCGTTCGTGTTTTGGCCTCCATTCCACCTAGATTTCGACCCTATCATTTTAGGAGCATTATTGTTATGATTTTTCAGCGTATTTAATCATGACTATACGTCGGTTCGGTGTCGGTTCAGGTTGGCTCGAGTCATGATTAAATGCGAAGTCATTAGGCGTCATAGTCCGCATCTTTTGAACGTAAATTGCGTAGTTGGTCATGTTTAAGCTATTGCATATTTTTCATAGCACAGTTAGGTTGCAGCGAGCCTGGGGACGATCCAATCCAATCAGTTGGTAAAATTACATGAATTTTCATTATGCCAGTTAATTATTTACGTGCATTAAATAGAAAATGATTATTTTTGAGATTTATGCGATATGGCTTGTGGTTCATTACTATGTGGGAGTGTTATTTTTATACGGTCGCCAGTGACCGATCAGTTCATTATGGTACCACCGGTCGCCAGTGACCGGCAAGCCTCAGTTCAGTTTCAGCCTCCTCGGTAGCCAGTTACCGATCAGTTCAGCTTAGTGCAGTGGCCACAGGCGATAAACAATAACTCAACAGAAAATTTTATCAGTTATTTCAGTACAGGCTCCAAGGAGCAAACATTTTTTATGTGATTATCAGTTAGTTATGCACTGTATTATAATGCTCAGTACAGATTATTTTCAGCATGCCTCAGGACAGGATATGTTACTCATGCATATTTTAATTCAGATTTTACTCGTACCTGCGATATAAGCATGCTGAGTCTTTAGGCTCACTAGACTTGATTGTTGTAGGTACTGATGAGCCAGGGCCGAGGGCAGGGACCGTGAGCCAGCTTGGGTCGGCAGTAGTGGCACCTAGGACCTCAGAGCAGCAGTTGTTATTTTATTCCGCAAACAATTTTATCAGTCGTTGGATATTTTTTAATTGTGATTTTTGGCAAACTTTATTTTCTTCCGCTGCAATATTTTGAAATATTGAACTTGATTCACCAGTGATTTTATGAATGATGCCATTTAAGTTCTTTTAAAAAGAAAATTTTCAATTTTCCCGCAAATTTTCAAGCAAGAAGTTTTAGGCCCTTTACAAATACATATTCCAATTCAAATCAGATAATTAGATAACATGTATTCCAAAGCAGTAAAGCATAATGTCATGCTAGCACACACAATGTAAGTCAACATTAAATAATTCTCATGCTAGCAATCACATGCAAGGAATGAAAACTCAATCTACCCCGCTCATTCTTTTCTATCTCAGTCTAAAGAATCTATCGCTCTGATACCACCTGTTGTGGGGACCCAGACGCTAATCATCTTCTTAATCATCTTTGGGATTTAATTATCAATTAAGATAATCAGGGTCTAAAAATTTTTTCCTTTAAAAATGCGAAGGTAATGGAATCAATCTATTATACAAACCAGTATAATAGTACAAATCTTGTACAACATGCTTCTATTTCAAACTAGTCTACGGTTTAACTACTAAATTTCAAGTATTAAACCAGTCTACATCCAAGTCCGGAATCACCACTCTAATCTCGATCTCTCATCATCCTCTTGACCCCGATCTTGTCCCACCTGTTGTCATGCACACATACAAACAAGACAACAGCCGGATACTCCGATGAGAATAAATCCCAGTATAAATAATGTATACATGTAGTTAACTGAATTAACATAAAAGCATGAATTATATCTTATTACATGTAGCATAATCAAACAACATGTATCAATACCAGTCTATAAATAAACATGAATCGTAATCTACGAAACATAAATCAATACAAATCTATAAATCAGTTCTAGTCTCGATATCTAAGACTCGATCCATCTCTCATTCTTATCTAGGGATCCCGGTGAATAGGAATGTAACAAATCTCCCACCTATCTCTTACGTTCGCAGTGGTTGTAATTGCAACGTTCCTATTTACGGACTTGGCCCTCGCTATATCGAATATCTATGATAGAGCGGCTCTATTCATAATCACATCGTATGACCAAACGTCCGGTGTCTTGGAATATCTACCAAGACTATGCCTATTCTGACAATGTGCAATGGTCAATGACGGCTCTGTCATAGTGTGGCCCCTCTGTCAGTGACTCTTATTCAATAGCTCTCTGCTTTCTACTTTCTATGTCAATAGAATAAACATAATCAGTACAACATAAGGTATAAAAAACAATACCATATAAGTATTTGGTTTAGGGAAACTCGAGTAGAATCTAACCTCAAGTCAATCTCCCAATAAACATCAATTTATACCTTTGTCTTCTCGGTCTGATGAAGACGAAGTCTCGTATCCCAATCTGTCCATATCCAAATCTGATAATGACAATCATATAAATACCATATCAGTATATAACTCGATTCAAACCTGTTCTGATCAATACTCAATTCAGTATAAAATCTGATCCATATCTGAACAAGGTACAATCTAATTCATATAAACGATATCACGATACCCTCGAGATCATTACTGAATCTGATCAGTCTAAATCAACTGATATTTCAACGGCATAACAATGAAATCTCGATAATCCCGTCAATCCCAACATCACAAATATAGTACCAGAATTCATAATCAATGCAGTACAACTCATAATTTCAATATCGGTATATTCAAAATCAGTAACAACACTACTCTGATTTCAAATCTCAATCAATATCTTTCGAAAATCATAACATTTCATAACCAATCTATTCTTTAATCTGACTTCAATTATACCATGTCTACTGTAGCAGAAACATCATATCTGATTCATATTCAATTCTGACAATATCATAAATTCAAATCATGTCTAAACGTAACAAAACTTACGTCCAGTTATAGCCTGCATCAATAGGAACACAGTAATGAAATCGGATTACAATTCTAACGGGCTGATCTTTCACAATACCAAATCTACAAAGGCGTAAGGTTTTTCTCTCAAAAGCTTTGACCCTTTTTCTAAATTTTGATAAGGAAAAGCGTTCAATTCTTATATATATACTGCATGCAACACCAGGAAACGTGGCTTATTTTTCATGCTGCACGTCGCACCGCGGGTGCGCTCATTCTATAACCGCGGGTGCGCTCAGTGTAATGATATATATCAACTCTTCCGAAAGCTTAGACCGCGGGTGCGCTCAGTCCTGTACCGCGAGTGCGCTGCCCTCACTGTAGCAGCACCGCGGGTGCGCTGCCTCTGGAACCGCGGGTGCGGTGTTGCTACTGTAAGTCTATTCAACTTTCTGTCCATGCACCGCGTGTGCGGTGCTTCTCCAGGCGCGGGGTGCGCTCATGCTACTGTAACTCTTCCATATTTCATGAACCATAACCGCGGGTGCGGTCCTTTCCTTACCGCGGGTGCGGTCTATATTTCATGCACCACTTCATAATCTCATTTAGTGCTTTTCATTACATATCATGCATACTCATATCTTCGAATATTACATCAATGAAGACTAATAAATCTTGAGCCTTACAATAGGGTTGTCGAGCATTCATTGCGACCATTATATCTGTTCCCGAGGTCCCCAGCCAGTCAGTTGCAGATGTCCCAGTTGTCAGGGAATTTACAGACGTTTTTCTCGATGACGTCTCTAGTAGACCACCGGTACGAGAGGTTGAGTTTTCGATCGATCTTATGCCAGGTACCGCGCCTATCTCTAAGGCGCCATACAGATTAGCACCGTCAGAGATGGTTGAGCTCAAGAAACAGATTCAGGAGCTTCTTGACAAGAAGTTTATTCGCCCGAGTTTCTCTCCATGGGGCGCGCCTGTCTTATTCGTGAAGAAGAAAGATGGATCTATGAGGCTTTGCATTGACTACCGGGAGTTGAACAGGGTTACAGTGAAGAATAAATACCCACTTCCGAGGATCGAGGATTTGTTTGATCAGTTGCAGAGAGCCTCAGTATTCTCCAAGATTGATCTGCGTTCCGGATATCACCAGTTGAGGGTGAAAGACGCCGATACTTTTAAGACTGCTTTTAGGACTCGTTATGGGCACTTCGAGTTCCTAGTGATGCCGTTCGGTCTGATGAATGCGCCGGCGATCTTCATGGATCTCATGAATCGTGTATTTCAGCCGTATCTTGATCAGTTCGTTATTGTATTCATAGACGACATTCTCGTCTACTCAAAGAGTCAAGAGGATCACAACAGGCATCTGACCACAGTATTGCAGACGTTGCAGAGGCACAAGCTGTTCGCTAAGTTCAGCAAGTGCAAGTTCTGGTTGGAGAAAGTGGCGTTCCTAGGCCACATCATATCTAGCAATGGCATTGAGGTAGACCAGCAAAGGTTGAGACAGTCAGAGATTGGGAGGTGCCGTAGAGTGCATCAGAGATCCGTAGTTTCCTTGGTCTAGCAGGATACTATCGGAAGTTTATTCAGGGTTTCTTCTCTATCGCAGTTCCACTCACGTCATTGACTAAGAAGAATGCTAAGTACGTGTGGAGCGATGAGTGCCAGAAGAGCTTCTTTTCTTTGAAGCAAGCTTTTATTTCAGCGCCGATCTTGTCCATGCCTTATGGGCCCGGAGATTTTGTATTGTATACTGATGCTTCGAAGCTCGGTCTAGGAGCATTGTTGATGCAGCATGGGAAAGTAATAGCGTATGCTTCTCGTCAGTTGAAGATCCACGAGAAGAACTACCCTACTCATGATCTTGAGTTAGCTGCTGTAGTATTTGCCTTGAAGATTTGAAGGCATTATCTGTACGGAGAGAAGGGTCAGATCTTTACCGACCACAAGAGCCTCAAGTACTTCTTTACGCAGAAAGAGTTGAATATGCGTTAGAGGCGTTGGTTGGAGTTAGTCAAGGATTATGACTGTGACATTAGCTACCATCCTGGTAAAGCTAATGTAGTAGCGGATGCTTTGAGCCAGAAAGTCGCAGTGATGGCTCATTTGACAGTTCAGAGGTCTCTTCAGAGTGAGATTCAGAGGTTTGGTCTAGAGATTTGTACTCGAGGTAGAGTTCCCCGTCTATCTACCTTGACGATTAAGTTTTCATTATTAGACCGTATTCGCAGCAGTCAGTCATCTGATGAGCAGTTGTCGAAGTGGAGGCAGAGAGATGAGGGGAAGAGCAGTGTTTTGTACACAGTGAGTGATGACATTGTTTGTTATCGAGATAGGATATGGGTTCCTAGCAGCGATTCTATTCAAACAGACATATTAGTTGAGGCCCATATGTCCCCGTACTCTATTCATCCTGGGAGTACGAAGATGTACAAGTATCTGCAGATGTTATATTGGTGGCCAGGTATGAAGAGAGAGATCCGGAGATTTGTATCCGAGTGTTTGACTTGTCAACTTGTGAAAGCTGAACATCAGAGACCAGCCGGCTTACTCAAGCCACTTCCCATTCCCGAGTGGAAGTGGGAGAACATTAACATGGATTTCGTGGTTGGTTTACCGAAGTCGGCTAGAGGTTCGAATGCTATATGGGTGATTGTTGATCGTCTTACCAAGTCAGCGCATTTCTTGCCTATTAAGACGACTTTCTCCATGATTCAGTATGCCAAGTTATATATTCGTGAGATAGTCCGATTGCACGGTATCCCAGTCTCTATTGTTTTAGACAGAGATCCGAGATTCACTTCCTTATTTTGGAAGAGTCTGCATTCAGCTATGGGTACGAAGTTGTTGTTTAGCACAGCTTTTCACCCTCAGACAGATGGTCAATCAGAGAGAGTTATTCAGATCTTGGAGGATCTTCTCCGTGCTTGTGTCATTGATTTCTAAGGGAGCTGGGAATCAAAGTTTCCATTAGTGGAGTTTACCTATAACAACAGCTTTCATTCGTCTATAGGTATGGCTCCTTATGAAGCACTGTACGGAAGGAAGTGTAGATCGCCTATTCATTGGGATGAAGTAGGCAAGAGATCAGAGTTAAGATCAGAGATCGTTCAGCAGACTGCTGATCTAGTAGTCGTAATCCGTGACAGGATGAGGACTGCTCAGAGTTGACAGAAGAGTTATGCCGACTGTAGGAGGAGAGATCTAGAGTTTGCCATTGCCGACCATATTTTCGTGAAGATAGCACCGATGAAGGGTGTCATGAGATTCGGAAAGAAGGGGAAGCTTAGTCCGAGGTTCATCGGACCATTTGTGATCCTCGACAGAGTTGGGATATTAGCATATCGTGTTGCTCTTCCGACGAATCTGGCTGGAATACACAATGTGTTCCATGTGTCGATGTTGAGGAAGTATTTAGCGAACCCTTCTCATGTGTTGAACTTTGAGCCGTTGGACCTTTCTCCGAACTTGTCTTATGAAGAGAGACCAGTGCAGATCTTAGATCGTAAGGAGAAGAAGCTTCGAAACAAGGTGATCAAATCAGTGAAGGTCAAGTAGCTTAATCATTCCGATGAGGAAGCTACTTGGGGGTCAGAGTCAGAGATGGGGAGTCGCTTTCCAGATTTATTCGGTGAGTTGTAATTTCGAGGACGAAATTTTATTTAAGGGGGGGAGTGTTGTAGTACCCAAAAAACCAATATGCTTAGATATGTGCATAATTTCTATTATTTAATTTTAAATGGTTATTATTTAAGAAATTGTTGATTTAATTGCACTTAAATAATTTACGTTATTTTAAGGATTTTAAATCGCGTATTTCAAATTTTAGCTTTTTAGATATATACGCGATACCGGACCGGAGATAGGAAATCGGAAATTTTATGATCAAAAAATATTCCTAAATTTATTCCGATCTTAGAAATAATTTATTTTAATGAAATCAAGTGGATTTAAGTCTACTTTAATTAATTAATTAATCACCAATTTAATTGTAGGTTTCTTAATTCATCAAGATTATGATTAATTAACCTTTTAATCAAGCTTATCTAGCCTAGGATTCTACTTAGCAAAACTTAAACAAATCCTACACTAATTGGCAGCCTACTCTCGGTCATATTCTACTCCACAAATCCCAACTTGACACCATTTAACTCCCCCAACAACAAGAAAACAAATGACAACCATTCAACATGCATGTCCCCCCAACTTGACATCAATTACTCACCCATGCACCACCTTATTTGACCACAATCCTTCACCACCTTCTTCATTCTCCCTAGCACAAAATATTAAAGATTTATAAGCTCCCATTATTACCCAAGACATCAACAATAGCAAGGTGTCTTCATTTCTGTAGTCGTGTCTCCCGATCCGACGTATTGTGTTTTTTATTGTAAAAACAACTTAAGGCATGTATATGTTATTGTTTTCTCTTCAATCAAGTCATATACTGATTTTTAAACATCACATGTACACGATTTAAAGGTGAAAAACCGAAATTTTGACTGCAACGTTTCACAAAATTCTGCACAGATTTTTCGGTTACCTTCATGCTTCACGTTTGGTATTGTTTTGCGATTTCAGGGGTTTGGCTCATTTCCAAACGTGCAAGGCTGCATATAAACATGTACTAGGAAATTTTAGAGTCATGGTAGTCCATTGGTTCCAGCCCCAAACTCGCTGGATTCAAGATTTGACAGCAACTCCTCCATAGTTGCAAATGGAGTCTCGAAATTCTGGTTTTTGGTTGTTCAAGGAGGTTCGAATCTTGGTTGGCCTTTGGGCCCTGTAACCACAGTTAGGACCCTTCCTTAGCATGTCTAGGACATGACCAAGATGACCTTTCATGGCTTGGTTCATGGCCCCACCGGTTTTTAAAGCAAAACAACACAAGTGTCCCTCGATTTCTATTTCTGATTTTTGTGAGTGAGCTTCGGCTCTTGAAGTTTTGGATGGATCTTGGTTGGATTTTAGCCATTAACCTTGGTTCATACAACACTTCATCATGTCTAGATTGAGCCATGGTCGATCATATGACCACTGGAACGACACATGACAGCAAGCGATCCAAACAATCGCATGGTACAGAATTTTCTTTGTGTTCTCAGTTTGAGCTTTGTGTTGTCCTAGGTGTTTGAGTGGATTGTGGTTGGCCTATTGTCCTAAGCCATGGTTCAAGCCACTCCTTAGGATGTTGTTAAGAGGCTCGGATCGGTGGTTCAAGCCCCAATGGCCGATAGCCTTGTAAACGAAGCGATGCAAGCACAAGTGCTGCTGCTGCATTTTTTTTACAGCAACTTGAGCTTCGGTTCAGGAGGCTTGTTTGAGTTATTAGTTGGCTTTTAGCCTATGCCCTTGGACTGGACAGTACCTAAATGAGTTAGGAAGGTCATGCATTTGGCCGTTTGCAATTTGGTAAAGTTTAGAGGTCGTACGAGAATTTACAGTGCGATGTGCCAAAGTGATTCTCGAAAGAGCGTTTCATGATTTTGGCCTCCATGCACAATTTTCGTGTATTACAGCCCTTGGTATTTATTTTCCAGTATTTTAGGCGTATTTTAATCATGACTAAACGATGGTTAGATGTTGGTTCGGGATGGTACGGAGACATGGTTAGATACTAAGTTTGTTGGGCGTAATTGTCTCGTTTTCGGTTTGGTTATGATATGTTGGTCAAGTTAAGTTTATTTTCATATTTCTCACGTTAAAATTAGGTCGCAGTGAGCCTGGGAAAGATCCAACCCAATTAGTAAAATAAAACAGGATTTATAATTATATTACGTGCATAAAAATAGAAAAGTTTATTTTTGAGATATATGCGATATGTCTTGTGGCCACTTCACGCTTATGGAATTGCAGCTTATGGGATTATTACTTCACCCGGTGACCTACGACCGGTTTATGTTTATGTACGGGTACGGATATCCAGTCCAAGGGCTGTGATGATCTCTACCGCCCAGTATACTGTGGTTTAGTCTGATCATACGTGCTTGTTATGTTATGTTACGATATGGGCCACTTGCATTGAACATTATCTCAACAGAAAATTATGATATGCTATTTTACGACAACGCTCTATCGAACAAACATTTTACGTACGATTTTAAGTTATGCACGTATTTATAATTATTCATGACATGATTCTTTACGTTACGCTTTACGATATGATATCTTTACATGGCATGAGATTTTATGATATATTTACTTGTTATTCACGATATATGCATGCTGAGTCTTTAGACTCACTAGACTTGATTGATGTAGGTATTGACGATAAGACCAGTGAGTTAGCTCGGATCGGCGGTAGTACGAACCCGAGGACCTCACGTTTAGTTATTCAGTTTTATTTTCAAACTCTTGTTATAACTTTTATATATTTTAAGTTATTGTTTAAAACATTATTCAGTTTCTGCTGCTATGTTTATGTTAAATCGTTGGGTTATTTTACGGAAGTTTTTATACGTTGCAAGTTTATTTATTTAAAGAGAAAATTTTTAATAATTCCGCAAATTTATGAATACGAAATACAGGTCATCACAGCTACTCATTCAGCACTCGACTGCACCGCTCAGAGATATATATAATAAAGTAACACTGGACTTGACAGAGTTAAGGAGATATCCTACTAACTCTAGTCTGACATAAGTTATTCCATCAGTCCGTCGTCTGACAGATTTTGTTCGAAGATGACTTTTAAAAGCCAAAAAGCAGGAAAAACATTAAAGAGTATTAATGAAAGCTGTTGCTCGTAGCAGTGATTGTCCATATTTTCGGATTACAAGACAAAGAGTCATTGAACGAAATCAAAAAACTCCAGTACTCTATATAGGGAATGAAAGAAAGAACTCTATACCCAGAGATACATTCAAAGAAACAACTTTTAAAAAAAAACCAAACTTGAATTCTTAAAATTATTTAGCACAATTCGCATATTTCATACACTGCTTACCAGCTCCTTCAAGAAATTATCAGATATACAAGGATCACTTAGAGCTTGAAATCTACTACTCAACCATTTTTTGCCATAGACAGTTCGAGGAGTTGCAAATATCTTGAATCTTAGGATTCATTTTTTCCTCTATCTATATTGTTTTAGTTGTTTGACTGAAATCCTCAAACATTGTAAAAGTTACTTGTAGTTTCAACTTAGGCAGTGCTTAAGACCTAAAATTGAAGCAGCTAGTGAATTCCTTTCTAAGTGGAAGAAGGAGAGATACAAAATGATTTTGCCTTCAAACTTCCATATATTCTGTGTCATTTACTCTATCGCATTCACTCATTTTGTTGACTATCTAAATTTATGTAAGGTCCAAAATACGATAACGTAAGTTAACTGCATGCGAATCTATGGAAAAATAGAAAATGACTAATTAAATAGTTTAAATTACATGAATTAAATATAGTGTACATGCTTAAATTTTTAAACACAGTTTTATAAAATACATATTTCTACATGGATGTATAAAACTGTGTTTTAAAGGCTATTCGAGACACGAACGAGGAGCGGAGACCGGGGGGCCATATGAGAGAAAATATTTTTATAAAATAATTATTTTTATTTGTTTATTATATGGTATATGTTATGTGGCATTTTTGAAAATGAGGCGTTTTGAGATGATTTATATGCCGAGTCGTATTTTTAAACGGTATTCGATTTTCGACTAGAATATGAACTTTTCGAGAACTCGACTAATATTTTCACAAACTTTCCTAAACAAAATATTTTAAAAATTAATTAATTGGCCTAATGGGCCTAGTAATATTATGTTAATGGGCCTAAACTTATACTAGGTCTTTTAATGAATAAATAAAAGCCTAAATCTTACCCCCCACACCTCATAACTCACGTCCCCAACCCCCTACACATACTAGGACCCTCCCCTTCCCAAACACACGCACACATGAAGATCTTTGAAGGAAGAAGCCACGTTTTCTTGAAGAAAATTCAGCAAGTCCCCCTATACATCGACGTTCTTCGCATCTCACTCGTTTTCGTGCGTAATAAACGCAAACTGTAATAGTCCAACCTTTTATCATGTTAATCCTTATGGTTTATTATTGTTATGATAATGTTTTATGCTTTACTGGTTGAGATTATGTTGAATGGTTACTGGATATGGATATGTTTATTGGAATGGTTATTATATGGTCATTGTTTATGGTTATTATTTTAATATTATGTTCATAGTTGGTGATGATTATGGAAATAAATGGGTAGAATAGAAAGTTGATCTTGAGTCAATAGGAAATTGAAGTAGAGAAACTGTATGACAAATGTGACAGGAGTTGTGGTTTTAGTATAAGTTTTGTATATTGATCCACTTGATGTGAGGCACTTCTATTATAAAGATAAGATATAAGACTATAATTTTATGTTTTGAGTTTTGTTCAAATAATTATGGAAGACGAGCCAAAAGTGGCCCAAAGTGTGTCGTGTGTATCGTTGTTCTTGCACTGACACGTGTTGGGAAAATGAGCATAACTTTTTACTCAGACCTTAAAATGACATGGGGTCAATTGGACATGCAAGACAAGACATAGGACTACAACTTTCATGTTTACCACTTTGGCTAATTCGGAAGGAAAAGTACAGTTTTGGCCTTGGACAGTGGGTACATGGACCCCTACACGGGGTCCGGGTCTTGCCATGTAAAATGAGTTATTTCCAGCATGTACACGGACCCATACATGGATGGGGGCATGTGGTCCATGTCAGTGGCTTAGAAAACACGTTTTTGGTGTATTGGAAGGCTTATTTATGGATGAATATAGATGTTTCTAACTATTTCCTTCCATTATTTTCCTTCTTCATCGGTTCTTGCTTTTCTTTCTCAAAGTTTCTCTCCAATATTTCTTTACTTCAAATCAGTATTTAAGTGAAGTTCTTAAGTCCCTCTACTAAATTTTCAAGATTCTCTAAGGAATTCACTCAAGGTTACATTAGCAACCATTGTGCTTGTGGTAGTAAGTAGAAGCTTCCTTTCAAATGCTCACATGATTTTTATATGTATCAAGCCATGTTATTGTTAATTAGCTCCTTCCATTGGCATATAATTGATATGTTTATTGTTATATATTCATTATTCAATGATTATCATTGAATTCATTGACAAAGGAGCTATTAAGTCATTGTTCATAACAAGTGTTTGTTAAAATGCCCCAATGAAACTCCTTATTATAAAAGCCAAGGAATGATAGTGATTCATGCATGTCATTGGCCAATCACATGATTATGATTATCTTTCACAGTTTTGATATATTTATATATCAAGACGTACTATCCACAGGTCACAGGTCACAGACTATCATTTCCTTTCCTTTCACTCATGCCATGAGATACTATCTATATTGCCTTCATTATGTAATGTTCATTGATGGTAGTATCGTTCTACATTCATTGCTAATGCTATAGCCACGTTTTAAGCCAAAGTTATATATATGTAATTGCTATGTATAGCTTTCTATTTACTGAGTTATTCTTATTCCAGTTATGTCATGTGATGCAGGTGATAAAAATAATTGAAACAGATTGTTCGAGGCGGAAGTAGTCATATAGAATGCCATGGGAAAGATTTTTTATCCTGTCTCTTTTATTTGGGGTAGAGTGAAAATGTGAAATTTTAAAATATCATGTATTTGTTGAATGTGTTGGCTTTAGCTATGGGTTTGAATGATGTTGTGTAAATGATCATGTACATAAGTTGTGGGGACCCGGGCTCTAACTCAATTTTTTTGGGATTAATTGGATCTTTATTCAAAATATGGGTCAAATTTTCGGTTTTTAACATTAATTCAAATGTAAATACTAAGCATAATAGCTTTCTTTATTTAATTACAACACATATAATATACATGTCATGTTTTACTACCAACACATCACTAGTGTTTAATACAAACCATAAACTACAAGTAGTACAAATCTAGTACAACATCACTATTGATCTTCTGCGCCCGTAGTCACCAAGCTATCTTGATCTCATCTCTGACGTGACCAAGATCCTGCCCCACCTGTTGTTATGCACACATACAGACATAACAACAGCCGGAAACTCCGGTGAGAACAAATCCCAGTATAACACATGTATACATGCTGATACGAAATCATAAATCATGCATGAAAGCAATAACAATGGCTCCATAGTCTATGAAACCGGTCTATCTAAACATGCAACTCAAATCAAATCATGTCTTGACTCGAATCGACTCTACTCTATGGATCCCGGTGTGAATAAGACGTCAGTGTCTGTCACCTACCCTCCCAATCGGGGTAACTGTACGTCTTATTCCTAGACTTCGGTCATGTCTATATCGAATGTCTACAATCGGATTGAATCTGATCCGAAGCGTCGATACCACCGAACTTCTAGTTTAGCAAGTCTGCTAATGACTTTCCTATCTCAATGCTTGAATATAAATCTATAAACAAGACAAAATCATAATCAAAGATAAATAACAAATCTAATATGTAATTTAGGGAAACTCCAACCAAGTCTGATTCGAGTAGTATCTCCCGAATTCACATGAATTATACCTTTCTTATCGTTGGAATAATTCGAAGTCTCGAAGTAGGGATATCGAACCTGTCAATCAAAATCTGAAATGACAATGTTGCGATGCACAATATCAAATCACAACTCAAACTAATACTAGTACGGTTCAATATCAAATCTTGATACAATTCGACGGTATAATGGCATAGTTTCTTGATACCGATCAATTCAAATCTTAACATATATATCCTCAACTCATAGTCAATACCATACCCATTTCAAACTTTGAAAATCTGCATAATCTCATGCACATGTAAGCTGGAATTCCATACAAATTGCATACGACATCCAATAACCGATCCGTTTACGATTCTACGACATCTATAATCTCAAGAACATATAATCACAAACATATCTGAATTTCCTCCACATGTTAACTTCAAAACATGATGAAAAGATATAGAAAGTATACCCTTTTGGAGCCCTTGTCAAGAGGAACAAGAATCTCAACTTGGATTAAAGTTTGGATATGTAATTCTTTCAAAATCACAACCTTAAAGCATAAGGAGTTGAAGCTTCTCCCCACTCTCTCACGTTTTCAGCTGATGGAAATGGTGAAAGTGAAGACTCAGCACAATTATATATATATATATATATGCCATGTGTCTTCATGGAATTTAAAGGTGGATCTCTCGCATGCAGCACCGCGGGTGCGGTCACTCTTCACCGCGGGTGCGCTGTGCCCACGGCATGCCTTTCATTTTCGGAAATTCGACGAACGCGGGTGCGGTACATATAAGATCGCAGGTGCGGTTACGTTTGCAACCGCGGGTGCGGTGTCATTTCTGCAAACAATTCCAACTCTCTGTCCATCAACCGCGGATGCACTCGTTCTTGGACCGCGGGTGCGGTGACCCTACTGTAAAATGACCAATTTTCTGTCCATAGCACCGCGGGTGCGGTGCTTCTCTAGCGCAGGTGCGGTCCCTTTCTTCAAGCAACACTTCATCTTTTCATTTTATCCATATACAATCTAGGGCATTACATAAGTGTTGAAACTGCTTATGATGTAAATGGTATATTGTCCTTTCTCTTTTAAATGCTTAGGCTTCCGCACATGTTCTTTATTTAATTTAAATGTCATGGGAGTGGGATGTTTCAATTGGTATCAGAGCACAATTTTCTTGTACCATATATGACTTCTTCTATCTAGGACAATCCGGTATGTTTTCGATCCTGCATATATTGATATAACATTGGGAAATGATTTGATTTCATTGCTATTGATTCATTACTTCTTCCTGTCTATGTTAAATTAAGCCTATGTGTAGGAAATGCCTCCTAAACGAAAGATTACTGAAGGGGATGAAAGGACCCCTCCATTGATAAGACTGTAAAAGTTGTAGATGAATTTAGTAAGCTACTGAAAGAACAAGCGAAGGTACATGGTGAACAAATTCAACAGCTACTGAGTATCCACCATCCAAATCAAGGCCGTGGTCAAGAAAGAGGACAGGGTAGAGTGGAAACCACTGAAGGTGGTTTGTATGAAGTATTCAGGCGGATGAACCCTCCTGAATTTATCGGTGGTGCCGATCCACTCGTAGCTCTTGAATGGGTCAAATCATTAGAGGCTATATTTGACTACCTGAAGTTCACTGATCGAGATAGATTGAGCTGTACTATGTTTATGCTAGTGAAAGCTGAGTGACTGTCAATGTTCGTGAGTTAAAACGGAAAGAGTTCAAAGAGTTATTTTATGCCAAGTACTTTTCAAAATAAGTTAAAGCTAAGAAGGTTAAAGAATTTCTTGAGTTGAGACAAGATTCCTTGTCTGTTGCTAAGTATATATTGAAATTTGAAGAAGACTGTGTTTTTGTCCCGTTTATTGTTGAAAATGATAAAGACAAATGAGAAAATTTCCTTCGTGGGTTGAAACCGAAAATTAGAAGGGATGTTCACATGGCAAAAGCAATCACCTATCAAGACATCGTTGAGCGAGCCTTACTTGCCGAGCATGACGAACAAGAATTGAGAAGGAGCGTCAGTTAAGAAGGCAAGCTTTTCAAGCGAGAGGGCAAGGGACAAGTACTAGTACTCGAGGTGGTTACAAAGGAAAAGGCAAGATGGAACAACACAATAAACCTTCTCCGTCTTCTTCAGAGATGGAGCGACCGTTATGTCCTAAGTGTGACAAGCCACACAAAGGTGAGTGTTCAGTTGGGAGTGGCCGATGTTATCGATGCAAGGAAATGGGACATACAACACAAAAGTGTACTCTCTCCTCCGATAAAGGGATCGTTCAAAGCAGGATTTTCATAATGACAAAAGAGGGTGCCAATTCTGATTCTTCAGTCATATCAGGTAATATTCTAATATCTGGCAAGGAAGCACTTACGTTGATTGATACTGGTGCGACTCATTCCTTTATGTCGGAAGTATTTATGCATTCTTTATCTCGCGAACCTATTGTCATGTCGTTATATTTTAATATTATGTTGCCCCTCTGCTGATGTGATTTGTCCTACTAGTATCCTTAAGGCATATCCGGTACAGATAGGTTCGAGATTGTTGTATGCTGACTTTATTGTGATTCCGATGGTTGCTTTTGATGTATATTGGGTATGGACTGGTTATCTGCTCATCGTGCAGTAATTGACTGTGTGGAAAAGACCGTGAAATTTTTAAATAATGCCCATGAGAATAATGAAATTATTGGTGTAGGCTCATCGATAAGTACTCACATAATTTCTTGTTTGCAAACTATTATATTGTTGAATAAGGGATGTACTAGTTTTTTGGCTTTAGTATCGGATGTGAACATGGACAGTAATGTGCAATTAAAGAATATTGAAGTGGTTTAGGAATATCCTGATATATTTGCTGATGATGTGCCTAGCTTACCTCCTGATCGAGAAGTAGAGTTTGTCATTGAATTGAGTCCAGGTACAGCCCCAATTTCTAAAGCTCCGTACAGAATGGCTCCAACTGAGATGAAGGAATTGAAGAATCAATTACAGGAGCTATTAGATAAAGGATTCATTCGTCCTAGTTCCTCACCATGGGGAACTCCGGTTTTGTTCGTGAAAAAGAAAGATGGATCGTTGAGGTTATGCATTGATTATCGAGAACTTAACAAGTTAACTATTAAAAATAATATCATTTACCTCGAATCGACGATCTTTTTGATCAATTACAAGGGGAAACCGTGTTTTCGAAAATCGATCTTTGATCTGGATATCATCAATTGAAAGTAAAAACTGATGACATATCCAAGACTGCTTTTAGAACGAGGTATGGCCATTATGAATTTTTTGTGATGTAGTTTGATTAACTAATGCTCCTTTAGTGTTTATGGATTTGATGAATCGTGTCTTTAAGCCGTATTTTGATGCTTTTATGATTGTGTTTATTGACGACATTTTGATATATTCTAAGCCACGAGAACTTCATAGGGAGCATTTGAGGATCGGTGTTACAGACATTGAGGGAGAAACAATTATATGCGAAATTAAAGAAATGTGAGTTTTGGTTAGAGCAAGTGGCGTTTTTGGGCCATACCGTATCAAAAGAAGGAATAGCAGTCGATCCATCCAAGATTGAATCAATTAAGCAATGGTCCATTCCAAAGACAGTTTCGGAGGTACGGAGTTTTCTTGGTCTGACAGGGTATTATAGACGTTTCATAGCGGATTTATCGAAATAGTATTTCCATTGACGAGCTTGACACGAAAAGCTATCAAATTTGAATGGACTATAGAATGCCAACAAGCATTTCAAACATTGAAAGATAAGTTAACTTTGCCCCTGTATTAGTACTTCTTTGTGGTACTGAGGATTTTGTTGTGTATACAGATGCTTCAAAGCAGGGGTTAGATGCTGTGTTGATGCAAAGTGGGAAAGTGATCGCTTATGCTTCTAAGCAGCTAAAAGAATACGAGAAGAATTATCCCACGCATGATTTGGACTTGGCGGGTGTGGTATTAACATTAAAAGATTTGGCGGCACTATTTATACGGTGTGAAATGTGAAATTTTTACAGATCATAAAAGCTTGAGTTATCTATTTTGCAGAAAAAATTGAATATGAGGCAGCGGAGGTGGTTGGAACTGGTAAAGAGTATGATTGCACCATTAGCTATCATCCCGGAAAAGCTAATGTGGTTGCAGATGCTTTAAAGTCGTAAATCCAGTTATTTATTGGGTTCCATGATTCAGAAACCGTCGTTACTTGATTTGCAAAGGAATGAAATAACTCTGGTATTTCCAGGTACAATAAGTCAATTATCTGAATTAGTTCTATGCTCTACTTTGATCGATCGAATTTTAAGGGAACAAAAATTGGATATTCAATTATTAGAGTTGAAGAATAAGAGTGATTTGACAGGAGTTTCTGAGTTTGGTTAGAACAGTGATGGGTTGTTGACCTTTCGAGGTAGGATATGTGTTCCTATGGTGATGATATTCGAAAGGATGTTCTTATTGAAGCTCATACAGAGCCATATTCAGTTCATCCTGGCAGTACCAAAATGTATCAAGATCTTCGACCCCTTTATTGGTGGCCATGTATGAAGAATATATCATTTTATTTATTTCTGAATGTCTAATCTGTCAGCAGGTAAATATTGAGCATCAAAGACCTGCTAGAACTTTATTACCTCTCCCAATACCTCAATGGAAGTGGGAACACATCACCATGGACTTCGTAATGGGACTTCCAAGAACATCAAAAGGTTACAACTCTATCTGGGTAATTGTTGACAGGTTAACCAAGTTGACTCATTTTCTTCCGGTCCAAGACAACATTTAGAATGAGCCAGTATGCTGAAGTCTATGTGACTGAGATTGTAAGACTTCATGAAAACCCTGTGTCAATTGTATCTGATCGTGACCCGAGGTTTAATTCGGAATTCTGGAAGAGTTTGCACAGAGCCTTGAGCACCAAGTTGGCCTTTAGCACATCATATCATCCTCAAAGAGACGGGCAGTCTGAAAGGGTAATTCAAATTCTTGAAGATATGTTACGAGCTTGCACAATTGATTTCCCGGGAAGTAGGAATTCTAAATTGCCTTTAGTGGAATTTACGTATAACAATAGCTACTAGAATTCATTGGTATGGCACCTTATGAAGCTCTGTATGGACGAAAGTGCCGATCTCCTTTATATTGGGAAGAAGTAGGTGAAAGGAAGATGTTGGGCCCAAAATTGGTTCAACAAACAGCAGATGTGGTGGCATTAATCCAAGAACGAATGAAGACCGCTCAGTCTCGACAGAAGAGTTATGCCGATGTTCGTCGACGGCCTTTGACATTCGAGGTAAGTGATCATGTTTTTATTAAAATAGCCCCTTTTAAGGGAGTGATGCGGTTTGGCAAGAAAGGTAAGTTAAGTCCTCGTTACATTAGGCCGTTTGAAAATTCTCGACAAGATTGGAGACCAAGCATATCGTCTTGCATTGCCACCAGACTTGGATCGAATGCACAATGTCTTTCATGTGTCTATGCTACACAAATATCTTCCCAATCCATCTCGTGTTCTTCGACATGAATCATTATATCTTTTACCTAACCTAAGCTACGAAGAAGTACAGGTCCAAATTCTTGATTGCAAGGTAAAAGTATTAAGAAACAAAGAGATTGGTATTGTAAAAGTTCTATGGCGGAATCATATGATTGAAGAGGCGACTTGGGAACCGGAGGAAGAAATGAAACATCGTTATTCCCAATTTATTCAATGGTAAGCAAATTTCGGGGACGAAATTTTTATAAGGAGGGGAGATTATAATAGCCCAAACTTTTATCATGTTAATCCTTATGGTTTATTATTGTTATGATCATGTTTTATGATTTACTGGTTGAGATTATGTTGAATGGTTACTGGTTATGGATATGTTTATTGGAATGGTTATTATTTGGTCATTGTTTATGGTTATTGTTTTGGTATTATGTTCATAGTTGATGATGATTATGAAAATTAATTGGTAGAATAGAAATTTGATCTTGAGCCAAATAGGAAATGGAAGTGCAGAAACGGTATGACAAATGTGGCAGTAGTTGTGGTTTTTAATATAATATTTGTATATTGATCCAATTTATGTGAAGCCACTTCCATTAGAAAGATAAAATATAAGGCTATAACTTTCATGTTTTGAGTTTTGTTCAAATCATTAAGGAAGACGAGCCAAGAGTGGCCCGAAGTGTGTCGTGTGTATCGTTGTTCCTGCACTGACACATGTTGGGAGAATGAGCATAACGTTTTACTTAGACCTTCAGATGAGATGAGGCCAATTGGAGATGCAAGACAAGACATAGGGCTACACTTTCATGTTTAACACTTTGGCTAATTCGGAAGAAAAAGTATAGTTTTGGCCCTTGGACAGTGGGTACACGGACCCCTACATGGGGTCCGGGTCTTGCCATGTAAAATGAGTGATTTCCAGCGTGTACACGGACCCATACACGGAGGGGGGCACGAGGTCCGTGTCTATGGCTTAGAGGACACGTTTTGGTGTATTGGAAGGCTTATTATCGATGAGTATAGATGTTTCTACCTATTTTCTTCCATTCTTTTCCTTCTCCATCGATTCTTGCTTTTCTTTCTCAAAGTTTCTCTCCAATATTTCTTTACTTCAAATCAAGTATTTAAGTGAAGTTCTTAAGTACCTCTACTAAGGTTTCAAGCTTCTCTAAGGAATTCAATCAAGGTTACATTAGCAACCATTTTGCTTGTGGTAGTAAGTAGAAGCTTCCTTTCAGTGCTCACATGATTTTTATATGTATCAAGCCATGTTATTGTTAATTAGCTCCTTCCATTGGCATATAATTGATAAGTATATTGTTATATATTCATTGTTCAAGGATTATCATTGAATTCATTGACAAAGGAGCTATTATGTTATTGTTCCTACCAAGTGTTTGTTTAAATGCCCAATGAAACTCCTTATTATAAAAGCCAAAGAATGAGAGTGATTCATGCATGTCATTGGCCAATCACATGATTATGAGTATCTCTCAGAGTTTTGATATATTTATATAGCAAAAAGGTACTATCCACAGGTCACAGGTCACAGACTATCATTTCCTTTCCTTTCACTCATGCCATGAGATACTATCCATATTGCTTGATTATGTAATGTTCATTGAAGGTAGTATCGTTCTACTTTCATTGCCATTGCTATAGCCACGTTTTAAGCCAAAGTTATATATATGTAATTGCTATGTATAGCTTTCTACTTATTGAGTTTATTCTCATTCCAGTTATGTCAGTGATGCAGGTGATAAAAAAAATTGAAACGGATTGTCGAGGCAGAAGAAGTCATATAGAATGTCATGGGAAAGACTTTTTATCATGTCTCTTTTATTTGGGGTAGAGTGAACATGTGAAATTTAAAATATCATGTATTTTGTTGAATGTGTTGGCTTTTAGCTTTGAGTTTGAATGATGTTGTGTAAATGATCATGTACATAAGTGTTGAAACTGCTTATGATGTAAATGGTATATTGTCCTTTCCCTTTTAAATGCTAAGGCTTCCGCACATGTTCTTTATTTAATTTAAATGTCATGGGAGTGGGGTGTTTCACAAAGGCACGTCTTATCTTTCTTTCAAACATCTTTCACACCATATTATGTGTATTTAATCATTCTTGCATGAAAAACATGATGCCACGTCTTCTATTTTGTTTTTGACATGCCATGCTCAAAAACTTGGTTTTATATAATTTAAAACTCATGGATATGATGTATAAAGGGGCTGCCATCCTAGGCCAATAAAAAAGGATGAATTTCAGAGATTTTAGGAGTCTAGACAAGGCTTCTTAAGGAGTCCTGGCTCATTTGACGGGTGAGAGTGTCGCTGATGTCCCCGTCGCCCAGTACTATGGCCACACGTTCATGGATCCATCGACTTTCAGCTGATACGGAAGTCACAATTAATGATCTTAATTCAATAAAAGGAAAATGTATATGTATATGATGAAAACAAGAAATATATATGATGAAAAGAAATATGATGTGATATGATCAAAGAAAAAAATGTGTAAGTTTATGCATATTTACGAAAATGTATTTTAAGTAAAAGTATTTTCTATGTTGCATGTAGATGTATATGTATTATTTGTTATCATGATTAGGGTTTGCTGACTCATTAGACTTACTAGGTGTGATCGATGCAGGTGAGCAAGAATATGATGGGGGGTCTTGATGGTTGAACTAGCTGGCTGAAGGTGAACATAACCGAGGATCTTCGCTAGTTTTCCGCACTTATATTTATGACTTATGATAATGAATTAAGTCACTTTTGAGATTTTATTTCTTATGATGCTATTGAAGGGTTTTTGATAGGATGTTGGAGTTAAGTTTATTTTTGAAATTATGTTAGTTTAGGTTGGTTGATGTTTCACAATTTTTTGCTTTGAATTACTTTTTTTTGGATTTTCAAATAACAGTTGGTTGGTTTATTTCTAAATGGTGTAAAATATTCATACTTTAAATACTTAATGTTTCGGCCGAATGAATTAGGAAAACAAATTCTAGTATATTCTAAAGAAAAAACTAGTAGGGGACGTTTCAGTTGGTATCAAAGCAACGTTCCTGCAAAGGGTTGTGTCACCGCCAGTCCGGAAAGCTCGATCGTCAAGTCTCAAAATTCTTAAGTTTAAATGTTTTATATGATTTTATTGTTCGCACCTGCATGATCGCATGATCCATATGTTTAAGTTGCATGCTTATTGAAACTTAATGTTATTCATGTTTAAGTTGAACGATAAATGAAATTTACATGTTGCATGACTAGAAACCTTAGATTTAAATGCATGTTGGTTTGCTTTTAGAATTTGGAAAATGTTCAGATATAATGCCTTCTAGACACGCACCTAGTACTGATAGATAATTTGAGGACTAATGGGGATCGTCAAGGGGAATGCACCCCCCCCCCCCCCATCCTAATGGTGATGCTGCTACACATGTTATAGACGACATGGCATGTTCTTTGAGCAGCTGTTTCAGCAGGCTCTGAGGCTGCATCTCGATGTTTATGATCAGTTCCAGAGGCTAGGTCCGAGGAAATTTTCTAGCACCACCGACCCATTTGCTGCTGAGGGTTGGATTCGATCACTTGAGGTGCACTTTAATTATCTAAATATGGGAGACGTTGACCAAGTTATGTGTGCTTCTTATATGCTTCGAGGTGATGCTTTTCTTTGGTGGGAAAAAGCTGAACATGGTGTCAACTTTACCACACTCACTTGGGAGAAATTCAAGAACATTTTTTGTAACGCCCAGACATTCATATGTTTATAATATAAGGTAATGATTATGATTAAGTATGTTTCTTATTCCTTTTATGGTTGGTTATGACGATCGTTTTGGATATGTGATGTAATGGTGATGGTTTATGGCTTCAAGATATGATATGAATGGTATTGAATGATATGGAATGTAACAGAGAATGTATGGGTAGAATAGAAAGTTGATCCTTAGCCAAATAGGTAAAGGAAGTGCTGAAACGGTATGAAAATGTGGCAGTAGTTGTGGTTTTTTGTGGGGACCCGGACACTAATTCATTTCTTAATCATCTTAGGGAATAATTAGATCAATTAAATAGACAGAGTCTAATTTTATTTTTCAAATACAAAAGCGGAAACATAGGAAATAAATGTTATTTCATTTACAAGATCAGTATCCAGATCTAAGTACAAGTCCTGTACAAAAATAAATCATAACGACTACTGTTCATTCACTACATGTCAGGTAATGAAACATATCTACTTCTGGGTCTGAATCTCCACGCTAAACTAGTCTTCTCTCGTCCTCATCTGACCCTGGTGCTGCCCCACCTGTTGTCATGCACACATACAAACAAGACAACAGCCGGATAACTCCGGTGAGAATTATATTCCAAGTATAAATCAACGATACATGCAATCATATACTCAATATAAAGCATGAAACAGATATTAGTAATATGTATCAAATCTAAAACATAGTAAATAAAAATCTGTACATCAACTCATGACTCCATATCTCAGACTAGACTCATTCCTAGTCTAGGGATCCCGGTTTCCAGATGTTGGCATTCCTATATCGAATTTCAGTAATAGAAGAAACTCCGATTTTATTCAATATCGATATAACCAAACATCCGGTGTCTTGACTTATCCGTCACAGACTTTGCAACCTCCGCCAATCATTATTCGGTGACAATGTGCAATGGGTCCGTGATGATTCCATAATCATCAAGTCCCGTCGTCACAAGAGCAATCGTCTAATACATGCTTTCTATAAATAAATAGAACAAGCAGAATCAATCTCTAAATCAATGCACACCATAACAATAAGTCTGTGGTTTAGGGAAACTCAAATATTTCACACTCGAGTCCTCTCATCTCGGTTCGACATTGTCTTATACCCTTTTCTTCTCGGTCTGACGAAAACGAAGTCTTGAATTCCACTCTATCCATATTCAATCTGGTAATGACAAAAACAAATATAGGGTGTCAATGAACAACTCAATTCAAGACCTGTTCTGATCAAAACTCAAATCACGACATAATCTGATCAATGTCAATCTACTGATGTTTCGACGACATAACAATATAATCTCGATACTCCCGTCAATCTCAACATCACAGATATAATAACACGACTTATAATCAATATCAGTACAACCCATAATCTTAACAAAAACAGATCATAATTTCACATCTGTACAAGCTCGCAATACCTGCAATACAATATCAGTATATACGAATCAACAACTCATCTGATCCAAATCTGAATAATAAATATAACCTGCGATACAGTATCAATCAGATATCATCCCAACATCTCATTATCGATAACAACAAAATTCTGATATCAAATCGGTCTAATCACAATCAAATCAACTCTGAAAATTCATAACAATTACATAAACAGTCTGTTCTTCGATCCGGAATCGATATACAATGTCTGATATCGAAAGAACAACATATGTGGATCAATCTGATTCTGGCAGTATCATAATTTCAAATCATATCAAAACGTAGTAAAACTTACGTCCAGTTGAAGATCTCGTCGATAGAAACACGGTACTGAAGTCGGATCGAAAATCTGACGAACGGATGTTTCACAACTTCAAATTTCTAAAAGAAAAGTGTAAGGATTTTCACGATATTCTCTGAAGCTTTTCGCGATTCCTTGTTTCTGAATTTTGAGAAATGTTACATATATATCATTTTATGCATAGGAGGGGTGGCTCATTCTAAAGGCAGCACGTCTCGAGCATATGCGCGACAATACTCGACGCATATGCGCGAGACACTATGTCTCGGCGCGTATCATGCACAGCACCTCGCGCATATGCGCGCCCCTGCTCGGCGCATATGCGCGAGGATTTCTTAACAACTCTCGTGTACCCTCGCACACATGCGCGATTCCTAGTCGCGTGTGCGCGAGGTCCTCTGCCTGCCTCGCGCATATGCGCGAGGGCTCTTCCTCGCACATAATTTAAGTCATCTTCCGTCTTTCCCGGACTGATCTCTTCCATCTATAATCACATCTCAATTATCAACAAATCATTTTAGATTACGATAATCATAATCTCGGGCCTTACATTTCTCGCCCCCTAAGATCTGATTTCGTCCCCGAAATCATAAGCAATTCAATCAGCTATCACATCAGATCAATAAGGAATGAAGAATAGAAACTAATCAGTAACTCATATTAATGAAATAACTCTAGAATTTCAGTCTCATGTCTAATTTAGTTTCCTAGGTAGCTTTTTCGATATCATGACGACTCCACTGAACTTTCCCAAGCGGAATAGTCTTCATCCTGAGCTGTTTTTCTTTACAATCGAAAATCTGAATCGATTTTTCAAAATAGTTCAAAGTTTTATCCTGTTAGGCCTTGTCTGGTTGAATAACATGTGAAGCATTAATAGATATTTCCTCAATAACAATACATAAAAATATCAGGTATCTCTGATAAAGAAGGTGGTAATAACTAGTCGATAGATACGTCTTCTATCTTTCGAAAATCTCATACGGCCCAATATATTGTGTAGACAAATTCTCTTTCTTGCCAAATCTGATAACTCCTCAGAAAGGTGAAATCTTCAAGAATATTCAGTCTCCTACCTCAAATACTAACGGTTTATATTAAACCTTGGCATATTGGCCTGTCTATCTTGAGTTGCCTTCTTTTCCTTCTGAATCAACTTCACTTTTTCTGTCATATCTCTGATCATATCAGATCCAATCTCAGGAATCTCAAGGTATTATCCCAGTAAGGGGAATCTGCACTTCTTTCCGTACAAGCCTCAAAACGGTGCCATCTCTATACTCGTCTGATAGCTATTGATGTACGACCACTCACATTGTGGCAATGAATTCTGCCAATTAGTGCTAAAATCAAGCACTATAGCTCTAAGCATATCCTCCAATATTCGGATAATCCACTCTGACTGTCCGTCAATCGATGGATGATATGCGGTATTCAAACCTAATTTCGTACCTAGAGCCTACTACAACTCTGTCCAAAAGTGCGAAGTAACCAAAAATCACGGTCTACAAACAATCCACTTTGGTACTCTACTTCTTACCACCTCTTGGACAGATCTCTGCCATTGGCATATGTACGTCATTTTATACGAATAAAACATGCGTATTTGGTCAATCTATCAATCACAACCTTAATCGCATCAAAACCTGAGAGATCTCGGTAACTTCGTTCAAAATCCATGGAAATGTGATATCATTTCCACTCAGGAATAGGCAAATTATGTAACAATCCCCTCTAGTTTCTATCTTTTGTATTTACCTTGCAGGCAATTCAGACATTTTGATACAAACTCTGCAATTCTGTTTTATCTGTTTTTTCTAAAACTGCCTTTCAGATCATTGTACATTTTCTGCCATCAGGATGAACGCTGAATCGACTACTATGTGCTTCTGACAACATTTTTTCGTTTCAATCTGAAATATTCGGCACACAAACGATATTACATATAACACACTGTCACAAACCTGTTACTCTGATCGATGCCCTGCTCTGACTGTCGATATCGAATTCTGAATATTCATATCAACTTCTGAACTGCTTTATTCTCAAAATCAGCTCTGGTTCGGACTGTACAATTTAAATTCTCCCACTGTCTACCATCTGTTTTCAACACGGATTCAGAACAACAGCAATATTCAATCAAATTCGAAACA
>NW_027459806.1:0-76556 GCF_025594145.1 Primulina tabacum | reverse complement strand
AATCTATTTTATAAAGGAAAAGGTTAAACAAATTTGAAAGGAGTTAAAAAGTTAGCAAAAACACAATGATATTTACTTAATAACAAGTTTAAGACTTTTATTTAACAATTATGATAATTTAGTTAATTAGAGAATTTTATTTGACAATCACTATATGCACCATTTAAATACATTGTGATTTGGTTTTAGTAAATTTATTATTCTCTTAATTTTATTTATTTGTTTTCATTGCGAATGATATTTTGATGCAAAATATATTGTTAATTTGAGAGAGCTGTCACTATGTTATAATCATACAAATTGAAAAATGTTATAAATAAGTGAATATATTTGTATCGTCATGGTGTATTTATTTATTGTGTTTTGATATATTTAGATTAATAAATACTAATAAACAAGATGTTATTCAAACAATTTTAAAAATTATTATTATCTAAATCTCGTTATTATATTTTTCATTATTAATCACCCACGTGCGAACGTGATCATTCCTAGTTAAAGAAAAAATAGGGGTACAACTACAATAGAATGCCCAAGAGATCTACAAGGACTATAAATACTTTAATCAACAACTATCACCTGACATATAACAAACACAAATACCTCAAAAGTGCACTACAAAAATGTAACACATAAAAAGAATCAGAACTCCAATCAATTACCGGCATCCATCTAATCTCGATCAGCTGACAGGGTAACTTCAGAAGATATCGCTTCCTCATCTAACTGTCGTGCCTGCAAAGCGTCATACTGTGTTTTGTCCAAATCCACTTCCGCGCTGCTCTTCAACACAGATGATACCTCCTTTGCTTCCCATTCCGTTCACTTGACTTTGCAACCGAGCTATTAATGAAGCCTGGGGGTATGGCAGGAGGTGGACCAGGTTCAACATGAGAGCCAGCCAATTCTGGGACTTCAGGTGAAGGAGACAAGCATACAACAGCTTTCTTTGAAGCAGTTGGCATCACTGATGAGGAAAAAGGACCGAGTTTGTCATCACGAGGAGGGAAGTTAAGATTACAATCAAGCCAGGGGAATCCAGAAACCCCTGACTTTGAGAGCTCCAGCCTTCCTGCAACAGAAGTTGATCCAACATGTTCTATATCATGGTTAGCAGGAAAGCTATTAACAATACCCTGAGACTTTGAGTGCTCCAGCCTTCCTGCAACAGAAGTTGATCCAACATGTTCTATATCATGGTTAGCAGGAAAGCTATTAACAATACCCTGAGAGGACTTATTAGATGCATGCAACCTCTTCTTCTTCTTTCTTCTTCTTCAGAACGCTCAGAGGATCCCTGGGCTTTAGGGAAGGTGGAGCAGGAACAAGAAATGGAGGTATTTTGGAAGAACCTTCCCCATACAAAATTCGAACAGATTGTGCTATTGCAGACACAGCAGGAGGCAGCTCAGGTTCGAAGGCTTTACCAGGAGCATTCACAGCTTCTCTAAGCCAGTGAGGTAAATTGTCTTTTGGAGAAGTACATCTAGCAACTTCGTCCTTCCCTTTGACTCCGAATAATTTCGAACCTTCTCACAGCCAGCAACCTGAGGAGAACCAACAGGTTCACTGTTTCCCATGTTATGAAGGTCAGGCATCATCCCCATCCTAGTTGCATTCTTTAGTTTCTCCCTTTGCTGCAATCCATGAGAATCCAAATAAATCGATCCTAATGAACTCAGAATAAAGGGTGGCTCATTAGGAGTGCTAGAGGAAACAACTGATCCCTGAATGGTTCCTCCGAAAAAGTCCCTGGAAAAAAAATTGGGAACTTATCTGAACTCCAAGTTGGAAGTGCTGGATCAGATGGATCTAATTGTGGTGGCCCAGACGGTAGACCACCAAGACCAAGTCTCGTGTCAGTTAGATGTGGTTGGAATTTCAAAGGCTCATATTTTGTTCCGTGCAACACCCCTGTCATCATCCCATCTGAACAAGCTCCGTGCAGTGCTCGTGCCTCATTCCTTCCGAAATTCCAGAAACAAAGGATTCTCAGATTTCAGGGGCTTGAGAGAGTTTTGTCCTGGAAGTCTTGGCCCATCCAAAATCCTGAGTTCCTCCTCCCATCTAGCTGACAAATCCTCAGCAGTTCTAAATTTTGAAAACTTCAACCTTGGATCACGTAACATTGCCTCCCATCTTCCTTTTCCATGTCTACGAACGCCTATCCATAGATGATCAAGTTCATCCTCCAACCAGATATCTATTTTAGATTTCTTCGTCAGAAGGCTGTTTGATGATCCAGATCCAGTCCTTAGGATGATGTTCTCAAGAACCTTCCTATGGTTTTCAGGAAATGATGCAAATGTAGATGGCACCTGACTTGAGCCCAATACTGGAGATAACTGTTCTTGTTGATTATACTTGGGTGGATCTGGTGGAAATTTGAGATTTGGCAACATGGGATCATTTGTGTCTGTAACTCTAGATCCCAGTGATAAGCTTGGGAACAAGTCAGGAGTCATATACGGCAAGTTTGCACCGGAAATTGAATATCTAGGAATCTGCCTATCATCAAACGGTAGTTTGGGCAATAGCATCTTTTCTTGGAAATCAGAATTAATTGCACCAGAGTTCCTAGAATGATCTGCAGGTGCTTTATCAATGAATGCTGCAAATGAATGCTGCAAATGAAAGTTAAAAGTTAGATTAAATCTATAGTTTTTCAGGACTAAATATATGCATGAAAGTGGTATGTACAACTCACGGGAGTGAATGGTAGATGCATATCCGAGACATCACTCCATGGAAATTGAGAAGTTCGGGATGAAAAATCAGGAAATTTATATCGGGTTGGGATTGACTCATGACCATTAACAGTCATCTCATTTGACATGCCAGAGGGACAACAAGTAGATCTCATTGTGAACTCAACTCCAAGCCCTAGCTTGGTTTGTCTTTGGTAGGATTTTGACATTTTCCTCTGCAAGGGATCCATTCTTTTAGGAGCATTTGGGGCACATAATCCTATTACTGGTGGTAAGTTATGCCTCAAAATATCAATGGAGTATGTGTCCTGTAACTGGTCATTGGTCGTTAAAACTTCAGACATATGTCGGCCAGTGGATGTTACAGGACGTTGCAGAAGAAAATAAGATTTCTGCTTGGACATTCTTCCCAGCTTCAGGTTTGAGTCAGTCATGCTATTTGGTTCCATCATTTGGCCATGACTGTTATCTTCCAATTCAGTATATGGAGTTTTTTCTTCAACAGGTTGAACTGACACCTCCATTTTTTTTCCTTCTTTAGAATGAAAAGGTGGAAACTGAGGCATCAACTCTAGAAGCTGTGCCAATGACCCCTTCATGTTCCTTTGGGCCAATCTTTTTTGTCTAGAACGAAGCTTGGTACTGTTTAAACAAACAACATAATTATCAAAATCTGGAGCAAAATAAGGGAGTCGTCAATCACTGTTTTTATATCTGTGACAAATCTCCAAAATTGTAAATAGCACGTATATACGACTATAGAGCTTAGTCAAGAAAATACATGAATTTTAACGAGTAATTGCAGAAATATGAGATGTAATCTCCGCTATAGATCAAAATAGAATACATAAGAATCCACGATTCACGAAAATACACTTCTTGAGAGTTTCAAATTTGTAATTACAACTTTTATGTACTAGCATGAAGCACGTCCGATGTACGTAAATAACAATTATATGATAAAAATAAAAAATTGATTTTCTAAAAAAAAACTTGAATCATTTTGTTATTTATTTGAGTTTAATCTCTTGTTATATTAGACGAATAAATTAATTAAGAACTTAATAATTTACTTTCAAACTTTTGCCAAATTAAAATTCAAATTGTTTTTTAATATATAAAATTATAATTAGCATAATATATAGAACCAAATGAACTGAAATAATTTTTTAAAAATATATCCAAATACCACGTATAAGACATAATAAACTAAAAATCAATCAAATTGTGGATTTTATCAATATTAAATCATAATTACATTAATTAAGCACACTAACGATAAACAATTATCAATTTAAATTATCGTGACTAACTCATCAAAACAACATCAAAACTAATGAAATAATAATATTGATAGTAAAATATAACTCATAATATTTAAACATCAACATAATTTTTTACTTTTATTTTTAGAATTTTATATCATAGATAATTAATTTTATATCAGAATCTATTTTTATAAACTACATCGATTATTATTAATTTTTGTTAATAAAATTTAAAATAATAAATAAATCAACATATGTAATGAAATACACATTTAAATAAGATTATATGGCAAATATCAAATAAAATCTAATAACTCATAGAATAATTATTAAATATAATTATTAAACTATTGGTATGATTTTCACATAAAAATTTGAAATATAACCAAAGAAATAAATTTGCATAAAAATGTTATTTTTTTGTATTTGTTAAATTAGTTAGTTGATTTCAAATAATAAAAATGTTAAAAATCATATGTTAAAAGCTTTAATACTTTGAACAGATGTTAATTAATGATCATTATAATTTATATTTATTACTAAGGATTCAAATTAAAAAGATAAAACATTCACAGTAGTATAAAGATGATTATTTGAGAAAATTAATTAGGAGTTACATTTTATTCTTGAAATGATATAAATTACTACAATCAATTGTAATTGTAGTGATAATTCATTATCAATTTGTTATAATTTTATATATATATCCTTATTGATTTTTTGGATTTTTATTAATAAGGAAGATTTGTGTCTTTTCACAATTGGATTGGATTGGAAAATAAACCAATGATCCACACTTTTTTAAAAATCTATATACTTTATAATGGGTCATTTCATTATGATATCACTCAATTTATTTCCACACGTTCGTTTACAATTGGAATAATCCGCATATTTATATGTGTATAGAATGGAATATTGTTTTTTAAAATGAATAAAATGAAATACGACATATTAAATATTATAACGAAAAAAAAGATAAGGTTAAAAAGTCAAAAACGCAAAGAGTAGATCTCTTGTGAGACGGTCTCACGAATCTTTATCTGGAGACGGGTCAACTCTGATTGATTTCACAATAAAAAGTAATATTCTTAGCATAAAAAGTAATATTTTTTCATGGATGACCCAAATAAGAGATTCGTCTCATAAATACGACTCATGAGACCGTCTCGCGAACACAAAACCATAACCATAAAAGTGGTTTAATAGTATTAATTATTAATTAATAGACTACAGTGTGAAATTTACCACATATGTTACTTGATAGAAAATAAGAAAAATGTGAAAGGTAATTATGTTCATTCACAATTGGAAAACTTTTCAAGTATCCACATTTTATAGGTATATAGATAATGCTTTCATTTTGCATAATGTAGCTCAAATGAAACTCATAAAAAATTTCAAATCTGTAAATCAACTACTCGTATAAATGCATGCTAAAGACTTGCACCAATAAAGCTCATCACCCTTTTTCTGGGATAGGAGTTTAATTTTTAGTATTGTCTTAATCATCTTCAGAGGGCGATGGCTTGTGTACAAAAATAAAATGCATTACTTCATAAAATAAGAGGTTATTCGATTTATTGACAGGGTTCACAACAAAGGGAAATTCATCATCTGGAGTTTGTGATAAAGACATGTTTTCCTGCCCATTTCTGGCAGTGATACAAATAAAGCAACACAATTCATTATAAATGTATATCTTACTATTAAATACACTTCTTGAGAGTTTCAAATTTGTAATTACAACTTTTATCCTGTATAATGCTTTCATTTTGCATAATGTAGCTCAAATGAAACTCCATAAAAAATTCAAATATGTAAATCAACTACTTAGTATAAAATGCATGCAAAAGACTTGAACCAATAAAGTTCATCACCCTTTTCTGGGATAGGAGTTTAATTTCTAGTATTGTCTTAATTATCTTCAGAGGGCGATGGCTTGTATACAAAATAAATGCATTACTCATAAAGTAAGAGGTATTCAATTCATTGACAGGGGTTCACGACAAAGGGAAATTCATTATCTGGAGTTTGTGATAAAGACATGTTTTCCTTGTCCATTTCTGGCAGTGTTACAAATAAAGCAACACAATTCACTCTAATTTAGAGTTTGTTCCATGCCCCCCTCCCTCTCCCCCCCCCCCCCCCCCCCCCCCCCGAATACCTATGTACTATAATTTTTACTCTACCCCTTCAAACTATACTCAATCATTGATATCATATCTAAAGCCTACTAAGAATTTAAAACCGTGTTCTCCAGAAACCATTCTTTTCAGAAGGCTCAATAAATGAAAATTATGAGAATACCAAATCTTCCTGGTGCTAGAAAAGTTAGCTACAAAAATCTGAAAAATGAATATCAAGTGCAACTCACTATTTTTCTTTAAGAGCTCGTCCAGCTGGTGTGTACTCCCGCTCAGGCTCCGGTTCAGGCGACCGGTTCTTCCCCGGGTAACATTCTTACCACATTATAAAGATACCATTCAGATATGACTAAATCTAATAGATAGCTGACACAATGAAAGTTATTATAAGAAATCAAGATATTCTAACAGAAGGTAAATAAGAGGTGAAACTAATGCTCATAAAACTGAGGCTATCAAACATCGCAATTTCTATTTGCAACATTTTGTTTTTATTTTCTTTTTAAATCAAAACAGTTTGTCCAAACAAGGTTAAATGAACAGAAAGGCAAAAGTTAACAAGATCTGAACCAGATCAAAGTTCTCAGAAAGACAACACAAAAAGAAGTAAACCATCTCCTAACAAGATAAAACCAAGGCAATCTAGTTTTCAAAGTGCACTAATGTCTGATTGAGGAATTTCTCTGAAATATTAAAATCTCAATCCACAAATGCCCAGTTTGGATGGATACTGGAAGCTGTCTCCCCATTGAAAAAAGCTATAAGCCCTATATATATTGAAACATATGCAAAGCAAGGCTTAATCAGATACTATTATTAGACATTGAACTTGTATCAAAAGATGACAAAGTACAAATGTAACAGAATTTCTAGAATTTTAAATACATGAAATATACGTGCAGAGGTGTAATTTGTCAAAAGATGACAAAGTACCAAATGTACTTGAATAACCATAATTTTAAAAAAATACGACGTCTATGTGCAGAGGTTTACTTTAATGCTTCCAAATCATTAATAAAGAACTCGGGCTTCAAAACACATAAAAAATGACAAGTTCCACCAACAGACAGGTGATAGACGGATGTGCATGGATAAAAAGAAACATTATAATTTGAATTATTATATAATAAATAGATGAATTGATAGAAAAAGGGTGAAATAGAGAGGAAAGAAGGAGTACTCCAGTCACTGCTTCAATAGGATGAGTGACATATGTCTCCCTATATGAAACAGCTTTTCTCTGGCGTTTTTCCCTCGACCAAGAGCTGCTCCTCCTCATTTTGATATCTCTCCCATCTACAAAACCATGAGCAACAACTAAGACTAAAACCTATCCCACAATGTAGGGAACTCAAATTTAAACACTTTCTACAGTCGCATCTACACATGCCACAAATTTATATAGATATTTTAAGGGGTACTTACAATTTATGAAGGCTATACAATTGTCAATGAAGAAAGATTAACTGAATAAGAATCAAACTCATACAGGGAAACACATAAATCCATCTTCTTTCAGTGTTATCACATATGGATACTCATATTACTGGTGACAAAATTAACCCAATACACATAAAGCACCCCCAAGGATTGATTAGTTTTTTCTTTTTATCCCTAAACAAATTGAATTCACGTGGCTCCATAATTAACTTATATGAAGCTCAGAAAATTCTCTCTAAAGCCTCACTTCATTAATATTTCAACTAAATTCAAACATAAAAACATTTTCTGTTAAGAATGAGATGCAGAGGTTCATTAGCACAATGCAAAATGATTAAATAGGTGAGAAAAAGATAGAATTCCCCACCTAACTCGCAGTAGCTTATCCCATTCATTTTCTTCAATGACGCACAGATATATCATCTTTATTTTCAGAACTTGGCGCACCTTTGTCGTTATTAGTCACAGGTCCTGACACTATTCCAGCTTGTTCTTCTGTGGACTCATCATTCCATTCAAGAGACTGAGAGGAAAAAGGAGAAACAGTGAGAAACAAGGGTATTAGTTAAATCAAACACCATTTCCCCGTTATTAGAGTTGCAATCCTACGTACGTGAGTTCTTTTCAAGAGCACTTTCAGCATTGATCCAAAAACCATGAAATGACACGAGATTATTCACCTTAATCAAGAAACTATAAACGTGAAACATATCAACATTGACAAATGATTGAAGAAAGAGGAGAAATGAGATAGCAAAAGAAAGAAAATCATTTTTCCGAATATGATGCTAAAGTACCTTAAGAGCATCCAACGAAATGATTCAACTCATTTATGTAACTCTGTAATAAAGTTATATCCTAACATATGTGGTGAAGTGCATATACTCATTCGAACCGTAACGATTATATTTAAGAAACAAATTGGAATTCTGGTTTTACAGAGAAATACTTAGTAAGAAAAAGGTAACAGGGTGTCATAAAATCAGAAAACAGTTTTCACCTTCACTGAACCAAGCATTTCATTCTCCAGCTCAGTTTCAGTATTATCATCGGCTGAACCAGACTGCAGGTCTGAGCGGTCCAACAATTTCAAAATGGCATTTTCATCCCATGTGATCTTATTGCTACAATCAGCACATTTGTCTTTGTATACATCCCCAAGCCCACCAGTCCTCCTATTATTATGCTCTAATTCTATAACTGAATCATCTTTATTGATGTGGTTGTCACCGTCCTTTCCGATAATCGAAGATGAATCACTAAAAAGTTCTTCCGTTCCCCATTTTAAGATGTCTTCCACCTCCTTTTGTGATCCAGACTTGTTCACAAAAGTTGATCTAGCATCAGCTTTTTCTTTGCAAGCTGCAATATACGCTCTTCAACACTAGCACGGACAACAAGCCGGTACACAAGAAGTCGGTTTGACTGCCCTATTCGATGCGCTCGGTTCATAGCTTGGATATCTGCATGTGGATTGAAATCTGAATCATATATAATTACAGTATCAGCAGTTGCCAAGTTAATGCCAAGGCCACAAGAGCGCGTAGATAAAAGAAACACAAATCTACTCTTGTCTTGATTGAAACGTGTTATCGCTGCTTGCCGATCGGCCACAGAAACAGAGCCATCAACTCTCTCATATGTCTTATGCCCAAATTCAGTAGTCAAGTAATCCTCAAGGATATCAAGTAACTTGGTCATCTGTGAAAAAATAAGGACTCTATGATCTTCTTTGTGAAGAAATTTAAGCATATAATGCAGCAGAGTCAGCTTAGCTGAAGCTTTTATTCGCATTTCATGAAGAAATTCCAGTGAACCAGATTCAGGTTCAGTGCCTGGTATGAGATAAGGATGATTGCAAACCTTCCTTAACTGCATCACAATATTCAGCATCGATTGTTGAGGAACCCCTTTTCCTATGTTGCGTAATATTGGTAGTTCTTTGTGAGCATGGCACGGTAATATTCTGCCTGAATTGATGATAGCTCGACAGGAACCACTCGTTCAGTCTTAGGGGGAATATTCCGCATGGCATCCTTTTTAAGCCTGCGGAGCATGTGTGGAGCAACAAGGTTCTTAAGTTCCTCCACCTTTTCTGCGGTGGTTAGATCTTTAAATTTCTCCTCAAATGAAGAAAGAGAAGGAAAAAAAGCTTGCTGCAGAAAATTGAGTAAATTGTACATCTCACCAATATTGTTCTGAAGAGGAGTACCAGTCAACAGTACTCGATGGTGGAGCGTAAACGTATTCAGTAAGCCAAATAGCTTACTGCCAGAATTTTTCAGGCGGTGACCCTCATCAACCACAAGAACTTCCCAGGGAACTCCACGTAGATATGTGGAATCACATAAAACCATTTCATAAGTAGTTAAGAGAACATTGAATTTGTAAGAAGATGGTTTGTTTTTTCCATGGGGATCACGGGCATGCCATTCATATTGGCGAATTAAGGCTCTAGCTCTTGTGTTCCCATGATATTCTACGGCATTGAGATGGGGAGCCCACAGCGCAAATTCTGACATCCAGTTGGGCATTGTCGATAGAGGAACCAAAACCAGACAAGGAAGTCTAGCTTTAAATTCGAAATATAATGATGAGATAAAAGCACAAGCTGACACTGTTTTTCCAAGCCCCATTTCATCAGCAAGTATCACATTTCTTGATTTATGCCAGCTTTTTCGCAACCAATTCAATGCTTCCAACTGATGTGGAAACAAAGAACCTCCAACTAGCTCTTTAGGCTGTTCTGTGAGATTGATTACCTCACTTGGTGGGAAGTCATTTTTGTCTCGTGTTGAATTAAGCTTGGCACTCTCATTCTCCAAGGTTTGCTGTTCAAACCTCAAGAACCTATCAACTAAGTGAAATGACTTTGCAATAGCAGGTTCATCAATATTTTCCCAAGTGCATTCATCATAAGGAAGACCTTTCCATTTTACGAATGCTTCATTTGATCCATCAATGGAGGACCGGGTAGCGATTACTCGATGTGGAATCTTCCATTGTTCCTCACATAGATTTATTGAAGCTGTTCCATACTTTGACTTGTAATTCTCCAATTTTCGTTTGGCCAGAGTTTTCAGCTCAGATTCGGGAATCCAGCTGTTATGAAGATGAGATTTCCCAACCCACTTCACCAAAAACTCATACAAGACAGTGGTGGATCCAGCTTCAACCAAGCGAGACTCTAGGAATTTCTTTTGGGAGCAATGCCCAATCTTGTGACCTTTTCTTCCTCCTTTGTGCTTCCATTTTCATCCAAATAATGATTAAGAAAGTTCTTTAAAGTTCCAGAGGTGAGACTGTCCTTCAAACCACCATTATTGTCACAAGCCTCCAAGATTGTCATACTCTTCTCAACCTCCGAAACCACCTCATCAGTTGGTGCAACCGACACACAAGTTACTGTCACTATATTTTTTGTTATTCACCACCATGGAATCAGAACCCTTAGTGTCTCTCCTAAGAGAATCTGTCAAACTTTTCTCTTTACGTTCTTTGGTCGTCGTTCTTCTGTAAACCTGTAGCTTGCCTTTATTCATATTAATTTTTAAGTTTCTTGCTCCAACGGAACAGCTGGCAACATCCTGATGGTCCTCTCCTGAGTTTCCATCACCAACCGCATCCAAAGTCATCCCACAGCTGGGAATTTCCTTTGACAGTTTAATTGGATCTTCTGCAACAAATGTCTTCCCAATAAGGAACTCCTTTGCATCCAAAGGCATCTCAGAGCAGGGATTTTCCTCAGACAGTGTACTAAGATCTTCTGCAACCAACGATTCACCTAAAAGTGCCTCATTTTTGTTGATCACTGCCGCACCACAAACAAAATCTCTGTTATCAACTTTAACTCGACAACCAATAATCCGATCCACCTGATAAGTTAAAATGATGAACAAGATTAACATATAGGTGAAACTTTTAAATTAAAGGCACGGTTCAAGACGTGCTGCAAAACAACATCATGCTCTTAAGAACAAGTCCTGTCAACACATACCTGCTGAATTTCAAGAACACGCTCTTCATCTGCTGCATGTTTAACTGTAATTTTTTCTGCTTCCTGTGTTTCAAGTGAATAGGGAGCTGCTACCGTAGGAATCACCTGTAAACAACGAATCCAAATCTTGGAAACAATAATATTCATAGTAAACTCAACAGATAAAGATCGGATCACAATATCAAAATGTATAGAAAAGGCATCATAAACAACTACCACAGAGCTTCAGTGTAGAAGATGAGAGCAATTCACAAGATGAAGATGCAATATAGAATATATAGAGACAGCAACCACAACAATAACAACATAAAAAGCCCACACAAATGAAGGTCTAAATAAGACACAACAAAAGAAGAAACTTTTCGAGACCAATCAATTATAAACCAGATTATGAGCATGTTGACAGAATAAAAAATCCCCCCAACTGATTTGGTCCTGTCCAATTTAGGTTTCAGCAGTCCATCACAAAATGAGATCTGGAGCCTGAATTTACTTGCTGCAAATTAACCAAACTCTTTGGCTCTCTTCAACAAATGATGAAAAAAACCGCTTCAGGTCATTAATCTCACAGTTCACGACAGGTTTTTTAACATTTTCTGATACACCTCTTTTTTATTGAGAACAAAGAAAATATCCCTTCACCTACACCAGGTCATAATTTTAATGAAAGATTCATTCTTGTAAACGTTGTTTAGTGTGTAATTTCGTGAACGAAAAAAGCTTGGGTAGGACCAACTAACGAATATCTTCATTTCGTTGCCATTGAGTGGACCAAAATTCCAGTTGTTTCCAATCCGTATCACAATATCAAGCAGATAATAACAAACATAAGCAGTGACACCATCCTAACAATACATTAAAAATTAAGGGTATTTCAGTAATTAAAAGTGAAAATCTTAAAATTACAGGTTTTCAGCATCAGATGCCCCATCAACCGAAAATAAAAAAATAACTTCATATTGTTAAGAACAAACAAGAAGGAAGTTGAGGACCTCATCCTTTGGTAGGATATCAGTGACATTTTTGCCACTATCCTGACTTAATGAAGTTGAACTAGTCTTGTGGACATTTGTTTTACATTTTTTCTTGGATTTTGAAGCCCCTGGGTGTGTGGAATTCCCTTGACCTTTTCTATAAGTACCAGAACCAGATTTGGCCTTGCCAACTTTATGCTTCTTATCATTATTACGAGAGCAAGCTCTGTGCTTTCTTTTTTGGGCCACTCGATTGGCAGCTTCCAATGCAAGGACAGGTTTGTTTTCAGGTGATAATTTTTCGGATGATGCTTCAGGTTTCATCTCAGAAGATTCCACATTCGCAGTTGATTTTTTTTCCTTTGACAAGGATAAGGATCCCTCAGCAGGAATCGCTGGCTTCTCTGCTCGTTTATGAGAACGGGATTCTTCTAGTTTCTTATCAATGCCACAAAAAGAAGAACTATCATCCATTGAACTATCTTGAACCATATGATTCTGATGATTATTGTGTACATCATTGGACGAACTCTCCAAACGTTCAAATATTTGGCCACAACGAGAAAGGGATGATTTTCCTTTATCTGAATTGTGTTTCTTCCCAACTGCAGAACTTTCAAATGTTTTAGTAAATTTGTCGGTTGCAGATGATTCAGTTTCAGTTTTCGACCTTCTAATTATTATCTTTGTTCGTGCTCTTTTTGAAATGGGGTCCAGATGGTTCACAGACTCCAGGGAAGCATGTCTCTGACAACACATTGGGCATACCCATTTTCCCGACGGAATACGCTAGAGAAGATAAGAAATCAATGATGTGTTATTGCATGTAAATGGAAAAAAAAAAAGAATCCCTACACAGATATTGTCAAGATAACAAACACAGAGCAAACATACCTTCAGAACAGGATCTAAACACTCAAGATGATACGTGCGGGGGCAGCTATCACAACACAGCAGCTTTCCACCAAGTTCACAAATTACACACTCGTAATAATACTGAGATTAGAAAAAGTGAGTCACATGTCATAAGCAGCACACAAGCTCTCACACATTCTAGCATCCAAGTCCAATTAGTGCCATTAATACATAAGAGTGACATGAGTCAAGGAAACTGAGATAAATAGCTGGGAAACAAAACTAAGGTAAAAAAATTCAGAAAAATACCAAAAAGACAACTAGCCAAATGGGGTGCTGAATTAAGCATGCAATGATTTTCTTAAAGCATATATTTCCCCATTTGGAAAGAACCAGTTCAATTTTGTGTCACTTACCGCTTCAGAAATTGACTCTTAGAAATTGAACCAAAAGATAGAAAACATTGAATTCAAATACTCACCCCATCATTTCCTTTTCTCTTGCCAGAACATCCATCTAAACTAGCATGCTCTTTCAGTTCAAGCTTCGACAGTGTCGTGGATGGAAACTTGAAAGACTTGTAACCTTTTTCTCTATCACCAGGCTTAACTTTACCCACTGGAAGCTTTCGACGTTTACGTTTCAACACCCAGTTTCTGTCAAGCATTGCACTAGGCTTCGAAATGTTTTCCTTCATTTGCATACACTAATGTCAGAATGTAGTCAACACTAGAAAGGATGAGTTGAGGAAAGAAGCTTAAAAATTGAAGGGTGAGTGCCATAAAATCAGGTAGAAATTAGGTTAGGCATTAAGATTAGACTCCGCTCATAAGCAATGTGGTGGCAAGTAACAAAGTTATCAAGTAAATATTACAAGCTCAAACTCCCCGAGCGAGAGAGAAAAAAACAAGTGGGGGAAGAAAGAAATACTGGCAGTAAAATCCAATATACAAATAATCGTGTTTAAACCAAAGGGATTATGGACTAAAAGATGACCCTAGAATGACAATTGTAGGAACTGAAAAGGCAATAAATCTACCTATCGATGCCAATATAAATTTCTTAAATAGACCGCAAGTTTCGTTTTATAAATAGACATGCTATTTACAAACCACTCATGCTTTTACGAATAGCTCTTGAGGCCAATATGATTCTCTCTTCTAAATTTATTTCCCTAAAAATCATTTATCACTCTGGCTAAGCAACCTTTTTCTTGGTTTTCCTGACGTAGATAACAACTGCCTTCATTTTTCAACCCAAGAGTTACCAATAGAATTCATACGTTCTTTCATCACTATGCTTTTTTTCCAAAATAAACTGCCACCAGAGATTTATATGCTTCATCAAGAATAAGAAACAGCAACACAGCCCATTGCAAATGTAGAACCTATGTCTAACTTCTTCAATTTCAATACACGGTCGAAGTTAAATGACTTATCGCGTATCTTGAAAACTAAATGGAAACGGAAATATACAGTGAAAAGAACTTCCATGCAAAGACAAAATTTGATCATGGGGTAAATCAAAATCTGTGAAGAATGCATATATAGAACACGCTTTCTTCATGTAAACCTATAAATGGACTGGTTTATGTTCAAGACATGATATGCAATCGTGCGTTCCGTTCATGGAAGATCAAAACTACTTGATCAAAAAACACTAATAATTCTTAAAACAGAAACCCAGAATCGAATGTCATTACTAAAGAAACATACACAATTATAATTTATATACATTAAAAAGATCGCAACTTTAACTCAATTACAAATTAAACCCATAACATGCAAATATATAAGAGCGCCCACATGAAAAACAAAGTGCAAAATGCAAAAGCTTCAGCTCAACTTGTCAGAAAAATAGAAAGAATAACATCCCATAACAAAGTAATCACCAACCAAAACCTTGCTAATGGATCAAAACACCAACAAAAACTTGAAAACAACCCCAATCTGTCTTATCTCTTCATGCGCACAGAAGGATCGAAACAGAGGAAGCAGTGGAGTGAGGGAAAAGGGTATTAGGTTATACGAGCACGGAGAAACGAGAATAAGAAGAGAGAGAGAGAGAGAATACACGGGGCCGGGCAGACACTTGAAATAAACAGATAGAGAGAGAAAGTTAATGTATCGTATTGTGTGTTGCGACGGATTCGCCGGGGTCATTGGACTTTGGGGATTTGCACACGCTGACATGTATGCTGTGGGGAGCGAGCCTAGAATTCGTCCACTCAAGATCCCACACGTGGAACTACAGGACGCCTGTCGCCATCCTTCTCCTCACGCTCTCCTTCGTGTTTTGCGCTTCTTCCCTCTCATTCTTCCACGAAAAACCCATTCCCTCGAGTACTTCTCTTTCAAATCCTTTCCGTTTCCGTGCATAAACTCTCCGTTTATGTTTGTAACATGCAACGGTGAGCTGGTGGTGGAGACTTGGATTATTGGATTTGATTGGCTCTTACTGCATATTTAAACTTCAACCCATCACACGAACTGTAGCTACGTATGCTCTTGAAAAGATTTGATGTGAATTGTGAACGTTAACGGTCTGATTGTTTTGCATCGTTACTTGGTCTAAAAGTCTTGCGTATAGAGACCAATATCAATATGGGATTTCATAATTTTGAGCCATCTTGATTTTCTTGTATTGAGACCAACCATACGGTATCAAGTGAGAAGTTAATTGAAATCAAATAACTGACATCTTACTATCTTCTCTCGAATTTTCCAAATGATTATCATTCATCGAGAAAAAAAGTATATGGTTATAATTGTACATCATTAGTCTTTACGATCCGTGACAATACTGAGACTCTACATACTAGAATTGTGTTTTGACTCGTTTACCGACTCCGCGAAGGTCACAAGATGGCAAGATTGGGTGCAAATTGCGACATATGTAGGAGCATGTGCATTGTAGTCGGCAATTCACCGCTCACATACCGGTGTGAATATCATATATGATCTAACGAAATAGTAGTGTATGAAATCTCTGGTCAGAGTGTAAGATGTACATTAGGGACAAGGGTTCTCTAGTTGTACATGCGATGACACTATGAATATTTCATGATTCTATCACATAACTATCGAATCTAATATGCAACGAAGACTCCCTCACCTCAACTTATCAAAAAAACATGGTCTCAAAAGACCAAGCCAGCTGCAATTCCAGTAGCTCTACTTGAGCTCAGATTACTTCAAATAAGAGCTGAGGCACCTATCTCCACAGTACCCGTCCAATCAGTCCAACTAGCCGCAGAGTTCATATCCGAAAAGAATGATGACTATCCTTAAAGGCTCATAACTGAATCTAGAGAGACTTTGAAGTTGCCCGGAATCCCAGCTCCCCTCACCACAGTGGTCCGCCCATTAATTCTTCCACAGGAACGACCGAAAGGTGTGATAATCAGAGAAGTGGTGTACACAATAGGCTCGGACAGGATCTTCCCCACGCCCTAAATGATCCGAAGGGTAAAGGGAAACTGATCAAATAACCAAGGCCTAATAATGTCATTCAGACTCAGATAGACCTTATCATAGACTAAATCAATGGATATGTTGAGCTAAAGATGGAGCATTACGATGAATAGGTACAGATCAGGACTGTGACTCTTGCCAAGCAGTTGAGGAAGAAGTATGTCCTCAAAAGATTCATTTCACCAGAGTCACCAGTAATGAAGGCAGTTAAAGCTACTTAGTCTCCAAATCAATGGAGAGAAGAGAATATTTCTTCAATTTAATGAGAATTAAGAGGCTGACTGAAGTCACTGCTGAGCTCAAGAAAAACTATGATCCAGCTGGATCGATTGCGTATGCCGACAAGGCAGTTTTCTAACAATTGGATTTTGATCTCATCACGCTCCAACTCAAAATAAAGAATTGAGAGATGTGATAGAAGCTGCATATTCCAGTAGATACAAGTAGTCCAACTGAGGAGTTCAACCAAGCTGCTACTGCTGAGCCTTCCACTGAACCAGATGAATTGGAATCACGTTTGGCACCAAATGCTACACAGACAGTTCCTCAACAAATTTCTGAAGAAGCTCAGCCTTCCTCTTCCACTGCAATCATTGTCCCACCAACTTCTAAACAAACAGCTCCACTCACCACGTATACAGATGAAGAACTATCTTTAGCCAGTGTGGATGAGCTATTGCTATCAGTTGCTGAGTATATTAAACAGGAGCACAGGGAAGAGCGGGTCACTGAAGAACTTGTTGTTGAACACACTTCTGAGGCAGTAACTGAGCCAGTTGCAGCTGAGATAATCACAAAAGAAGTTCAGTTGGGAACTAAACAAATTTTGTTGCTGAAGCCAAGCCATCAGTCCAGGAACCATCAGTTTCCACCGAACTGATCTCCACCACCTTGGTGGTTCCTGATACGTTCTTCATTTTAGAAGCCTCGCAACAACTGATTTTGGCTGGAAACAAGATTGATGAGGAACCAAGTACATTTATTGTTCATGAAGATCAGCCTCAGAGTCTTTCTGTTCAAGAAGAAGTCGTAAACGAAGTTGTTGAGGATGTGGACCAAGATACTGGCCCTGGACAATTCCCAATTGTTGAATTCAGCGGGAAATGAAAAGGGAAAGCCCCAGCTATTGCTGAAGAATTCTCTCCTGAGCTATCGATTGCAACTGATATAATGCTTGAGAATTACATGTCCAGTTGGCAAGATCTTGGGCCTATAGTTTCTCAAGTCAAATCAACTCAACTGCTCCACTCTTTTAAGTTTTGATACACTCAAATATCACACCATGAAGCACTTAAAGAAGTTGACCAAGGACGTATCTGCTCTGTTCACAACAGTCAAAAAGATGAAAAAATAAGCAGTTATGACTCCTAAATAGGTCGCATCCCAGGAACTACTCAGCCAATGGATTGATTTTGTGCACACAAGCTTATCAAAGAAAATTGATATTTGCGAAATCAGTTAGCTGAAGTATCCGCACAAGTCAGTTCAGCATTACTCATGTTCTCCAAGGTGGCGGGTGTTGACAAAAAAAAAAGGGAAGAAGCCAGCAGAAACTAACAAGAAGCGTAGTGAATCAGATAGTACAACTGATAAATGACCAGCTTATAAGAAAGTCAAGAAGTAATCAGAGTCCGACATCAGTTATATAGTCTAAGGGAGATCAAATATTTTGTAACTTTTTTATTTTGAAATGTTTGTAAGAATCTGTACTTACCTCTTTAAAAATTAATGCAAATTTTATTCCTATTTATGTACGAATCTGTAAATTTCAGAAAAATTATTTTATCTACACATGAATTCAGAATATCTAAGTCAGTTTATTCAGAAAATCATTTTTTTCAGGTAATCAATTTCAGAAAATATTAATCAGATAAACAGTTAAAAATTCTAAGTTTTGTCAAATATCGAAAAAAGGAAAATTTTAGAAATTATAATTTTCAGTGTTTGACAAACCAATCATTAATAGAACTGAAGATCCGAACTGAACTGAAAAGAATTTAACTGATATTAGAACTGAAGGAGACTTATCAGAATGAAATGGACCAAATAGAATTGAAGTAATTAATTAAAGTTCTCAAAGTATTAATAATCTCAAACTGATGAATTGAAGATTGACAAACTGAATATTACCATAACTGAAGAGCAGAACTAAATGAACTGTTATAGCATAACTAAAAATTGAGCTGATAGCAGAATATTCAAACTGAAAGGACATCAGTGACAACTGATATATACCAGCTGAACTGATCAGTCGACCAGTTTGACTCCTGAGCAGTTAGCAACATCATCAGTTGCAATTTGAATAGCAGCAAACAAACTGACAGTCCGTACCAAAGTAGAACAGACGAAGCATAACAGTTTGATACATCATACATTTGTCAGAAAAAAATATCTACATAGACTAAAAGACGACTCAACGGATATAATTAATTTATGCATTCAATGTGATCGTTGAAATCGAAGACTATATATAGCTGAGGAGTTTAGTTGTGAAGAGTAGAATGATCGAGTTTGTAAAAAGCCAACAGTTAATAACAAATAACAAGAACACTCAGTATTTCAATCAGTTGCACTTTATTTTGAAGTTCACATCCAGTTTACAAATTTCAATTTCTAGCTCACTACTTTTTTATATATTCATAGCTCAGGCTACTCATTTGAGCTATTCCGTTATCAACTGATATATTTTTTTAAGAAAATCTAAGAGTTTCAGTTTGGCATTGTTTAAGTTCAAAACTGAAGTGAGTTATTACATTCATTATAATTAATTAAAATCTTTTAGTGAATACATATATTTGAGATATAAGGGCTGACGTAGGAGCATTTGAATTCTCTGAACATCCATAAAATTTCTCGTGTGCATTATTCTTATTCATTAAGTTATCACAGTATCCTAACCAAAATATTCAAATATATCATTCAGTTTAATTCCGCACTATTTTAGTTAACTGATCGGACATACAAGATTTCATGATCAATTTAACAAAAAACTGATTCATATTCGAAAAAGAGTTCTGAAAGCAAAATTGTTTATTCAACCCCTCTTTCTAAACACTTAACCCATATAAATTGATCCTAACACAAAGACGGCTGAAGAGTTGGTTGATGTTTTGGTAGAGACTCTTTCTACCCTTCGAAATTATCGACTCAAATTGAATCTGAGCAAGTGAACTTTTGGTATACAAACAGACAAGTTCTTGAGATATATGATTACTCAAAGGGGAATCAATGCTAATCCTGAGAAAGTTCATCCCTCACTACTATATGAATTCCTCACTACAAGAAAATATTGAATACACAACACCTTAAAGACAACGGTTTTACAAAAAAACCGTTGTCTTTTACTTTTTAACAACAGTTTTAATGAAAACCGATGTCTTTGCGCGTTTTTTTTAAGCAAAGACAAATGTCTCTTTGCTTAAAAAAACGCGCAAAGAAAACGGTTTTTTTAAAAATCGTTGTCTTTTAGCTTACTATTTAGGCAACGGACAACATTTTTAAAAACTGTTGTCTATGAGCTTGTTTTTTTGTATAAACGACAAAGGTTTTTGTAAAACTGTTGTGGATTAGCATATTTTTTTGGACAAACGACAAAGGTTCTAGAAAAACCGTTGTCGATTAGCGTGTTTTTTTGGAAAACAACAACGGTGTTAGGAAATCACAGTTGATTGTCGGATAATTAGCGACGGTTTTGCTAAAACCATCACTAATTAGCGACAATTTTGCTTAAACTGTCGTTATATTAAAACCGTCGTAATTTTTAAAATAGCGACGGGTTAAACAAAAACCGTCGCCAATAGCAATGGTTTTTGCTTAATCGTCGCTAATAGCAACGGTTTTACCAAAAACCGTCGCTTGGCTCCACCGAGGGAAAATGGGTAGACGGGCGTCTTATGGGCTTATCGTACTACTGAACTAGCTGGGATGAGATAAACTCCTTACAACATGGTTTAGGACTTAGAAGCCATCCTACCTGTGGAGACTGGACAAGAAAGTGTTCGAGTAATAATCTATGGTTTGGATAACGACGAATTGCGGGCCATGGACTTGGATTTACAGGAAGAATAAAGGAGCCGAGCAGTAGTCCGATTAAAGGAAAGAAGACTAACCGACCCTGAATGCTTGTCATTTGAAGAAATATTACTCTTAGTCATCTAAGATGAAAAGTCAGTCATTATGGCCAACCTTTCAATTTAAGTTACATTTTTCATTCTGTTCAGACAAAAGCATTATTTAAGTTTTATTGGCGAAGTATTTTACTATGAATTTCTATATATCTAACTTAAAAACTCGATGAAGTAAAAATTAAGTCCAACCTTGGTTGGCCATCTCACAAGGACGCCTCTGGGTGGGAAAAATTGTTAAGTCCTACCAGCTTGGCACAATGTATATAAGTCCCATGGAGCTGGGCAAAAAATATAGAAGCCCCACAGAGCTGGGCAAAAAATACATAAGTCCAACTGAGTTTGACAGATTACGAAAGCCTGACCAGCTTGATACCTTCACATAAATCAAATAGAACCGAGCAAAATATACGTTACTCCAACGGATTTTGGTAGACTACGAAAGTCCGACCAGCTCGACACCTTCACATAAGCTCACGGAGCTGGGGAAAATTACTTAAGTCCAACCAAGTTTTGTAAATAACAAAAGCATAACCAGCTCGGAACCTTTATGTGAGTCCTATTAAACTGGGCAAAATTACATAATTCCAACGGATCTTGACAAGTAAAAAAACTTAACCAACTCAGAACCTTTAGGTAAGTCCCATGGAGCTGAGCAAAATTACTCTTAAGTCCAACGAAGTTTGGCAAATAATAAAAGCTCGACCAGCTAGGAACCTAAAAGTCTTGCACAGCCTGACGGGTATAAAAATCTAGTGCAACCTAGCAGGTATAAAGGTCCAGCACAACCTGATCGATATAAAATCCTCGCATAGCTTAGCACATGACAATGCCCATATAGTTCAGAAAACTATTATATTAAATAGAAAACCTCAAGCAGAGGTCCTACTCAGGTGAAAGATTCAATACTTAGTAAAATTTTACCACATTTTACTTATTCTAAGTTATGCCTGAGTAGAGGTCTCGCTTAGGTGAAAGATTCAAAACATAGTAAAATTTCACTATAATTTATTTATTCTCAGTTATAAGATTCAACATATAGTAAAATTTCACTACAATTTACTTATTATCAGTTATAACCCAAGCAGATGTCATGTCCAGGTGAAAGATTCAAAACTTAGTAAAATTTCACTACATTTGACATATTCTTAGTTATACCTCGAGCAGAGGTCTCGCTCAGGTGAAAGATTCAACACTTCGTAAAATTTCACTATATTTTACTTATTTTTAGTTATACCCTGAGCAGAGGCCCTGTTCGGGTGAAATATTCACTATTTAGTAAAATTTCACTACATGTTACTTATTGTCAATTATACCCCGAGCAGAGGTCCTACTCGGGTGAAAGATTCAAAACTTAATAAACTTTTACTACATTTTACTTATTCTCAGTTATACCCCGAGAAGAGGTCTTGCTGGGGTGAAAGATTTATTATTCAGTAAAATTTTACTGCATTTGATTTATTTTCAGTTATACCCAGAACAAAGTTCCTACTCGGGAGAAAGATTCAACACTTGGAAAAATTTTAATAGGTTGCACTTATTTCTTGCTGGGCTCCGGTCAGAATGACTACCTGGGTCCTTGGTTTGGGTATCTAGAAAAATTATGAACATCATATAGGAAGAAAAGTTCTGATCGGATTGTTGAACATGATAACAAAAACGAAAGGAAAAGGCTAGTTGAAGGGAAAGCACATTTCATTAAAAAGTTCGATAACTGTTTTGATGGATCGGTTCGGGCACCTTTGAGGGTGCTTGCTACTACTTAATTAATAATTCACCCAAGTGTAGGTTGTCTGCAAGTAATATAATTCGTAAGTACGAGATCGATCCACAGAGAGGTTATTTTGAGTTTAAATTTATTAATTTATAGATTACCAAATGCAAGAATTAAGTTTACAAATTATAAACTTTGTCAAGGCTTGAGGATTTATTCTTGGTTTATGTAATATTGTTTAACTAAAAGTAGAACAAAAGAAACCACCATAAATAATGGTTCCAAAAAATTAAACACACACATAATATAATATAGTTCCCACTATAGAAAATACCGAATTAACCGATATTTTATATATGGTACCTATGATTATAATTATGACTATATAAATAAATAATTGCATAAAGTAAATGTTAAATTAAATCATTATATTTTATTTAAAACAACCGACAGAGCCACGCTATTGCCTAAATGAAATATATTGATTTAATAAGTTAGTTGCGGTAAAGTAAAAGTTAGTTGCGATAAAGTAAATGTTAGTTGCGATAAAGTAAAAGTTAGTTGCAAGAAAGTAAAAGTTAGATGCGAAAAATAAAAGTTAGTTGCGATAAAGTAAATGTTAGATTGTTAGATGTTAGTATTAAATCATAATATTTCATTTAGAACAACCGGCAGAGCCACGCTATCGTCTAAATGAAATATTATGATATTATAATATAAATATATATATATACATATATATCTATATATATATAATAATAAGTGATGAAATATTTATTGTATAAAAATTAAACAACAAATCAAGATAACCACTTTAATGGTATCAAGCATTTGATGTAAATTGATAACAACAAATAATTTATTTTTATACCCACAATAAAAATAAGTTAGCTAAATGAAAAGAAATAAAGAAAGAATATACAAAATATAAACAATCTTACTTCACCAAGAATGCATCATCTTCACCTTGACATAATAGATTTAGCTTGCCATAAGCTTACTTTTGATCAACACTAAAATATCACTCATAGTTGAGAAAATGTAAGAAAATATATTGGAACTTAGAACTTTGATACACACTCACACTATATTTTACAATGAGATAGAATGATTCTCAAGCTAGCACAAGGCCTCTATTTATAGGCCAAATGAGAGAAATGGTCAAAATTTTTATTAATGTCATGTAGTTGCAATAGTATTCTTTGTCTCCTCCAAGTTCAATTCCATGTCCCTTCTTTCAATGCTTTGTTCCACGACTTTAATCACCGAATTTGACTCTACTCAAAATGGCAAACATGTGGGAAATTGTCTGTAGATGAATTTGGCCACTTGGTTCACCTCATTTGGTTAAATATTGAAATAGTTATGATATTTTTACTATATGCTGGTCATAGTAAAAGTAAATTTGTCCTCCTTTTGATATTTGCACAATTTGATCATCTTAAGGAACTTTTTAGGCAATCATGTCTTCTGCAAAGTAGTAGATAATTTCTCAAGGATTCCAAACATGTTTGAGTCACCTTCATTTGAATTTTCTAGCTTGAGTTATCATTATTCTACCAACACGTAGAAAACCTGAAAATAAAACATATTTAGTAAGACAATTAAATATAAACAAACAATACTAAAATAACATAATTTTATAATTTTAATGAAACTTAAATTTTAAAATACAAGTTTTAACATATAATAAATTATTAATTTTAAGTTTCATCACACCCCCACACTATCTTATTACTAGTCCCTTAGTAATAAAATTTATCGGAAAATCACAACCTAGATTCTTTATTCCTTTTATATATTCAAATACAAACATATTCATTAAAAACAAAATCATATACCGATTTATATATATATATATATTTTCGTTTAATATAATAATATATAATTAGATGTGTTTTTATTATTATTTTTATTTTCACATAATATATAAAGTAACAATATATATATATAATTTTTTTTAAATTTCTAAATTTTTTATAATAATATAGTCAAAAAGATAATTCACACCACCCACCATAACATGTATAATATCAGGAATATTATTGTAAAAGCCTCAACTCCATATATTCTTTCATGTCAAAATGTTTAAGGAATAGCTAGTTTTCACTCATGGAGTTGGAATGAATATTAACTCTCATTGAAAAAGGCTAAGTATTAAAGCAGACAATTAATTAAACTAATATTGAAAATAAAATAGGAAAATTTACAAAGAATAAAATCCCTTTTTTTTTCTTTTTTTTTTAGCTTATTGTTTTTTTTTAATAACGTGACTGCAAAATTTTACAATAACATAAAATTTTTTTATCCAAACATTCTACCATAAATATATATATATATATATTTATGTATATAAACATTTATATAACGGATACATCCGACTACCTTTGAAACTTATCTAGCACAAACAAATCTTTTTGTTTGTTTGTTTTTTTTTTTAACACAATATTGATGTTTTAGAACACATTGATAGTACATCAATCAAATCTAAAAAATTACAATGAATAAAGTATTTTGCAGTCCGTTATATATTTACTTCTTTTTTTTCTTTTTTCAATAAATATTTTTTTAGGGGAGTTATATTCTTGTAATTAACCATTTTTTAATAATCAATAAAAGTTTATTAATTGTTTTCTCATTTCTCACCACTCACTCACAAAAGATGTGTGAGTATATATTATACTTTTACAAAAGAATTCTTTCAATTATACATGTTAACAACCATACAAACCATATCTTTTAACTATATTCTCATAAAAATTTTAGAAATTATTATATTTGAAAACACATACAATTATATATATATGAACACATCTATTATATATTTTATATTAATTGATCAAAATATATATATAAATTGGTACATATGAAAAACTAATTTTTCTTTTAGTCTGTATTTTGAATATAATGAATATTAAAATCTAGTGTATTGTGATTTTCCAATAATTATTAACTAATGCGTCTCAGGTGCATTTTACTGACACCTTACTCGACATTGAACTAAAAATTATTATTATTATTACTATATATAAGTATATATTTTAATTTTTTATATAAAAAAAACTAAGAGGAGAAGAAGAAATTATTCATACCTTAAAGAAAAACATTAAAACATACCGTTGAATCACAAGTTTAGCATCACATGAATTTTCTTTTCTTACTCTTGGATATTGGCCAATTAAGTTGAGATAAGGATGGATCTGGTTCATGACTAAATCCTTGCAGTAAATCAATAAGTTCACCTTCACATGTAGCAGAAACTAACATCTTTCGCGAAGCTAATGAAATAAATCCCTGTTCCACAACATCATCAAGAAACGATAACAGTTTATCATAATAATTGTTAACATTTAACAAACCAATTGGTTTATTGTGGATATTTAATTGTGCCCAACAAACAGTATGAAATATTTCTTCCAAAGTACCGAAACCTCCTGGCAAAGCAATGAAAGCATCTGAATGTTCAATCATTTGAGTGATTCGTTCATACATGTTGTCCACTTTCATTTCTTCTCCTATTGTTGGTCCTGTAAGATTGGCTAAGGTAATCGGAATAATGCCTAAAACTTCACTTCAATCTGCATGCGCAGCTTTTGCAACTTTTCCCATGAGGCCAACTTCACAACCACCATATACCAAATGAATATTTTTTTTAGCAAGTGTTATTCCAAGATTTTCTGCTACTTCTTCATAAATTAAATCTTTTCCTGCACTAGATCCACAAAATACACAAATATTTTTGATTTTACTTACCGTGGACGTTGACATGTTGAGAAATATGTTTTCTGTAATTGTTAGATCACAGCATATGAATTTATAAGCGTAACATGCCAAAAGTCAATATTTGAACAGGAAATTATTATTATTAAAAGAAAATAAAAATGACAAAATTAAAACAAATATATACAGCGTAGTTGTGATTGTGGCTCACATCTTCCTCTGATTTTAAGTTCAGTAACGACTTCAACGCCTTCTATGAGTCGAGGATATGCTTCCCATCCAATTTTCTTATAAATTGGCAAACAGGGTCTTTTAACGTCAGATTCCCAAGACGAAATTGTGTATATATATTTACTTATCTAAATAGATATGCGTTACTACAGTAGGATCTTTGTAAGGCTGATTCCACCGTGCATATTGATATTCCTCCTGTTGAAATTGCCACCATAGTTTAAGAAGTTCATTTTGCACGTACCCACTAGAATGCGTATCAAAAACCTCTAGATAATTATCCAAAGGCTCTTTACTCAGACCATTCTTAATGAATAAAATTTTATCTTCTCTATTCATTGATGTCATTCCAACATTTTTGCATTTTCTTTTACAAGTCCACCTTGCACATTTATGACATCCGCCTATACGTTTAGCTCTTCGCTTTTTGGCATATGTGCTTTTACCAAATCCTGGCATATGTCTTATTATTAATTCACTTGCTTCCCCAACCAATCGGACTTTTGCTTCAATTATCAAACGGACATCATTCGGTATGCCATATGACATCATCAACCTTAGCCGCTCACATCTAGCTTTATAAATTTTTTTCAACGTATTATCAGGTAAACAAGCAAAATATTTACGAAGATTCATAATACACGCATCCATATTATTATTATTATATATATTTCAATTATTTTGGGAAAACTGAAGAAACCGACTTAAACAGTCACGGAGTACCGTTATCCGCCACTTAACCGGGAAATTAACTAGAATCTGCAAAACAAAATGAAAATATCAAACAACTATTGTGGATCATATAAAGGCATAAACTCATTATTAAGAATTTTATTTTCTATAAAAGGCTTAAGTCTTTGCCCATTAACTTTAAACACGTCATTATTTTTAGGATTTTCAATATCAACAGCACCATGAGGATAAACAAATTTGACTATAAATGGTCCTGACCACCTCGATCTTAGTTTACCTGAAAATAAATGCAAACGAGAATTATAAAGCAAAACTTTTTGTCCAATTTCAAATGACTTTCTCATAATATTTTTATCATGAAAGGCTTTAGTTTTATCTTTATAAATCTTTGAATTTTCATATGCATCATTTCTTAATTCTTCAAGTTCATTTATTTGCAATTTTCTTAATTTAGATGCATCGTCTAAATTAATATTAAATGCTTTAATTGCCCAATAAGCTTTATGTTCAAGTTCAACCGGTAAATGACAATGCTTACCAAAAACTAACCTATATGGTGACATCCCTAATGATGTTTTAAATGCAGTTCTATACGCCCATAATGCATCAGTTAATCTTAAAGACCAATCTTTTCGATTTGGATTAACTGTTTTTTCTAAAATTTGTTTTATTTCTCTATTTGCAAGTTCAACTTGACCATTACTTTGAGGATGATATGGGGTAGAAACTTTATGTGTAATGCCATATTTTCTTAACAAAGAGAAAAATGATTTATTTATAAAATGACTTCCCCCATCACTAATTATTTCTCTAGGTATTCCAAATCGGCTAAAAATATTTTCTTTTAAAAATTTTATAACAACTTTATGATCATTAGTTCTACATGAAATTGCTTCAATCCATTTTGAAACATAATCAACAGCGACTAAAATGTACTTATATTCAAAAGATAATGGAAATGGACCCATAAAATCTATCCCCCAACTATCAAATATTTCAATAATTATGATTGGATTTAAAGGCATCATGTTTCGTTTTGAAATTGATCCCATCTTCTGACAGTTTTCACAAGATTTACAAAATAAATGCGTATCTTTGAATAAAGACGGCCAATAAAATCCACATTGTAAGATTTTTGTAGCTGTTTTATTGGATGAAAAATGACCTCCACATGCTTCAGAATGACAAAATTTAATAACATTACTTACTTCATTGTCGGGTATGCATCGTCGAAAAATTTGGTCAGGACAATACTTAAATAAGTAAGGATCATCCCAATAAAATTTTTTAACTTCTATCAAGAATTTATTCTTATCCTGTAAATTCCAATGAGAAGGCATTTTATTTGTCACAAGAAAATTTACAATGTTAGCAAACCAGGGCATAATAGTAGCATAAAACAACTGATCATCTGGAAAATTTTCATTTATTGGTATTTCATTATGAGACGATTCAGTCATTATTCTAGATAAATGATCGGCTACAACATTTTCTTTTCCTTTTTTATCTTTAATTATAATATCAAATTATTGTAACAATAAAATCCACCGTATTAATCTTGGCTTAGCATCTTGTTTATTTGATAAATATTTTATGGCAGAATGATCGGTGTAAACAATAGTAGTAGAACCAATTAAATAAGATCGAAACTTATCTAATGCAAATACTACTGAAAGTAATTCTTTTTCAGTAGTTGAATAATTTATTTGGGCACTATTTAAGGTTCTACTAGCATAATAGATTGCATAAGGTTTTCCTTCTTTTCTTTGTCCTAACACAGCTCCTATAGCATAATCACTTGCATCACACATTAATTCAAATGGTAAAGACCAATCTGGAGGTTGTAAAATAGGTGATGTAACTAAAAGATTAATAATTTTTTTAAAAGCATTTTTACATTTCTGAGTCCATTCAAATTGTGTATCTTTTGTTAAAAGATTTGAAATTGGTTTAGATATTATGCTGAAATTTTTTATAAACCTTCTATAAAATCCTGCATGACCCAAGAATGATCGAACTTCTTTGACCGTTTTTGGTGATGTTAAATTAGTAATAACATCAACTTTGGCTTTATCAACTTCAATTCCTTTTTCAGATATCACATATCCTAAAACAATCCCAGATTTAACCATATAATGACATTTTTTCCAATTTAAAACAAGATTTTTTTCTTCACATCTTTTTAATACTTCTTCTAGATTTTTAAGACAATTTCCAAATGAGTTTCCAAAAACAGTTATATCATCCATAAAAACTTCTACATATTCTTCAATCATATCACTGAAAATACTTAACATGCATCTTTGAAAAGTAGCCGGAGCATTACATAAACCAAATGACATTCTTTTAAATGCAAAAGTTCCGAAAGGACAAGTAAAAATAGTTTTTTCTTGATCTTCTAATGATATAGGTATTTGATAATACCCCGAATACCCATCAAGAAAATAGTAATAAGAATTTCTTGCTACTTTTTCTAGAATTTGATCTAAAAATGGTAGTGGGAAATGATCTTTTCTAGTTGCATCATTTAATTTTCTATAATCAATACACATACGCCAACTAGATGGAATCCTAGCTTGTAATAACTCTCCCTTTTCATTTTTTATAACAGTGATGCCGGACTTTTTAGGTACTACTTGTGTTGAACTTACCCATTTACTATCTGAAATTGGATAGATAATTCCAGCGTCTAATAGTTTTAATACTTCATTTTTAACAACTTCCTTCATATGTGGATTTAACCTTCTTTGTGGTTGTTGATATGTTTTAGCATTTTCTTCCAAGTGAATTTTATGTGTACCAATTAAAGGATTCATACCTTTTATATCTTTCAAAGTCCATTCAATTGCATTTTTATATTTTTTAAGTAATTTAATCAAATCTTCTTCTTGATTTGGCAAAAGAGTGGAAGAAATTACAACAGGAAATGTTTTATTTTCACCAAGAAATACATATTTCAATTCTAATGGTAAAACTTTTAATTCAAGTTTTGTATTATCATCTTCTTTAAAATTATTTTTAGACTAAAAACTTTCTATTGAAAAAACTTCAGATTGTTGATTTAAGTTTTCTTCTTGTATATTTTCTTCCACAATTGGTTCAATTTCATTATCATATTCATTTTCATTAATACTTGGTTGTTTACATAAATTGAACACATTAAGTTCTAGAGTCATATTTCCAAAAGACAATTTCATTATTCCATTTCGACAATTAATTAAAGCATTTGAAGTTGCAAGAAATGGTCGTCCCAATATTACTGGAATTTCATTATGTACTTCTATTGGTTGTGTATCCAAAACAATAAAATCTACAGGATATATGAATTTATCAACTTGAACCAACACATCTTCTACAATACCTCTAGGTATTTTGATTGACCTATCCGCCAGTAAGAGAGTAACAGAAGTGAGTTTTAATTCTTCTAAATTAAGTTTTTCATAAACTGAATAAGGAAGTAAATTCACACTTGCTCCCAAATCCAACAAAGCTTTTTAAATTTTATTTTCTCCAATAATACATGAAATTGTTGGACAACCAGGATCTTTATATTTTAAACTAGAATTATTTTGAAGAATAGAACTTACTTGTCAGCCAAGAATGCTTTTTTCTTCACATGCAATTTTCTCTTTACATTACATAAGTCTTTTAAAAATTTTGCATAAGAAGGTACTTGTTTAATAGCATCTAATAATGGAATATTTATCTTCACTTGTTTAAAAACTTCATAGATATCAAAATCACTTTTTTGTTTTTTATGATTTGTTAATGCATGAGGAAATGGTGGAGGTTTATTTGACTTATTTACTATTTCAGATGATTTATCTTTCACCATATTATTCTTAAAATTTAAGCTATCATCATTCTCAAAAGTATCAGGATTATCATCCTTACTCTTTGATTTTAAATGATCCTTGTTTTCATTACTATATGAATCATTAACTATTTTATCACTTCTAAGGGTAATAACAGATTTTATTTGATCAATTTTTTCATTTTTTAATTCTTGATTTTGATTTTTAGGATTAGGTTGAGGTTGAGATGGAAATTTTTCTTTTTCATGAATATTAAGTGCGGATGCAAATTTTGCAAGAGTTTCTTTCAAATCACTCATAGATTGACTGTTTTGAATATTGATAGACTCTTGCTTTTGGATAAATGCATGAATTACATCTTCAAAGTTTTTTCTTGGAGGTGTAACATAAGGAATATAAACTTGATGATTTTGGTTATTTTGAAAATATTATTGTGACGGTTGTGCATTATTATCATTCCTCCAACTAAAATTAGGATGATTTTTTCCATCCAGGATTATATGATGGTGAAAAAGGATCTAGTATTGGTTTTTTATAATTGTTAACATAATTTGCTTGTTCATGGAGACATTCTTTAAATGAAAGTAATGTTGGACAATCTTTTGTAGCATGATCTTGTGTATCACATATATGAGAAATAATTTCTTGAATACTTTTTAATTGACCACTCTTTTTCATTTCTAATGACTCAATTTTTCTTGCTAAAGATGCAAGTTTAGCTTGAATATCTATATCATCTTTAAGATTATAGATATCACCCCCATTTGTTGAATTATTGTTTTTAGTTGTTGGTGGTTCTATTGTGCCTATATTATCCCAATTTTGAGCATTTTCTGCTAATGAATCCAAATATTCCATAGCTTCATTTGGGTTTTTATCTTCAAAAGTTCCATTACACATGAATTCTATCATTTGTCAATCTTTAGGTATTAGACCTTCATAAAAGTGAGAAACTATTCTCCATGTTTCAAAACCATGATGTGGGCATGTATTAAGTAATTCTTTATATCTATCCCAACATTGATAAAACGTTTCTCCTTGTTTTTAAGAAAAAGTTGTAATTTGTCTTTTAAAAGAGTTTGTTCTATGGGAAGGAAAAAACTTTTTGAGAAATTGTTGTTGCATTTCTTCCCATGATCTTATTGAACTTGATCTTAAATTTTGTGGCCATGTTTTAGCTTTATCTTTTAAAGAAAAAGGGAAAAGCTTTAATCGAACTATATCCATGCTACAATTTTGATCATTATAAGTGTTACAAACTTCCTCAAATTATCTTAGATGCAAATATGGATTTTCAGAATCTAAACCATGAAAATTTGGTAAAAGTTGAATAATTTGAGGTTTGAAGTTGAAATTAGATGCATCAGGAGGAAAAACTAAACAAGATGGGACACTAGTTCTAATAGGGTTCATATGGTGCCTAAGTGTTCTTAATTGATCATGTTCTTGATTATTATTATTATTATTATCATCTTGATTATTTGAATTATCATCCATGTTTAAATTATTTTCAGATACTCGAATAAGTCTACCACTTTTTTTTCGACTCCAAATACTCATACAAAAAAAAAAAACAACACAATACTTATAAATAAAACATAATTAACAAATATAAACTTAATTTATACCTCCCCGGCAACGGCGCCAAAAAACTTGCTACTACTTAAATAATAATTCACCCAAGTGTAGGTTGTCTGCAAGTAATATAATTCGTAAGTACGAGATCGATCCACAGAGAGGTTATTTTGAGTTTAAATTTATTAATTTATAGATTACCAAATGCAAGAATTAAGTTTACAAATTATAAACTTTGTCAAGGCTTGAGGATTTATTCTTGGTTTATGTAATATTGTTTAACTAAAAGTAGAACAAAAGAAACCACCATAAATAATGGTTCCAAAAAATTAAACACACACATAATATAATATAGTTCCCACTATAGAAAATACCGAATTAACCGATATTTTATATATGGTACCTATGATTATAATTATGACTATATAAATAAATAATTGCATAAAGTAAATGTTAAATTAAATCATTATATTTCATTTAGAACAACCGACAGAGCCACGCTATTGCCTAAATGAAATATATTGATTTAATAAGTTAGTTGCGGTAAAGTAAAAGTTAGTTGCGATAAAGTAAATGTTAGTTGCGATAAAGTAAAAGTTAGTTGCAAGAAAGTAAAAGTTAGATGCGAAAAATAAAAGTTAGTTGCGATAAAGTAAATGTTAGATTGTTAGATGTTAGTATTAAATCATAATAATTCATTTAGAACAACCGGCAGAGCCACGCTATCGTCTAAATGAAATATTATGATATTATAATATAAATATATATATATACATATATATCTATATATATATAATAATAAGTGATGAAATATTTATTGTATAAAAATTAAACAACAAATCAAGATAACCACTTTAATGGTATCAAGCATTTGATGTAAATTGATAACAACAAATAATTTATTTTTATACCCACAATAAAAATAAGTTAGCTAAATGAAAAGAAATAAAGAAAGAATATACAAAATATAAACAATCTTACTTCACCAAGAATGCATCATCTTCACCTTGACATAATAGATTTAGCTTGCCATAAGCTTACTTTTGATCAACACTAAAATATCACTCATAGTTGAGAAAATGTAAGAAAATATATTGGAACTTAGAACTTTGATACACACTCACACTATATTTTACAATGAGATAGAATGATTCTCAAGCTAGCACAAGGCCTCTATTTATAGGCCAAATGAGAGAAATGGTCAAAATTTTTATTAATGTCATGTAGTTGCAATAGTATTCTTTGTCTCCTCCAAGTTCAATTCCATGTCCCTTCTTTCAATGCTTTGTTCCACGACTTTAATCACCGAATTTGACTCTACTCAAAATGGCAAACATGTGGGGAATTGTCTGTAGATGAATTTGGCCACTTGGTTCACCTCATTTGGTTAAATATTGAAATAGTTATGATATTTTTACTATATGCTGGTCATAGTAAAAGTAAATTTGTCCTCCTTTTGATATTTGCACAATTTGATCATCTTAAGGAACTTTTTAGGCAATCATGTCTTCTGCAAAGTTGTAGATAATTTCTCAAGGATTCCAAACATGTTTGAGTCACATCCATTTGAATTTTCTAGCTTGAGTTATTATTATTCTACCAACACGTAGAAAACCTGAAAATAAAACATATTTAGTAAGACAATTAAATATAAACAAACAATACTAAAATAACATTATTTTATAATTTTAATGAATCTTAAATTTTAAAATACAGGTTTTAACATATAATAAATTATTAATTTTAAGTTTCATCAGTGCTTCAAACACAATAGCTCTTGTTCTAAGAATGTGTACACCGATGAATTAGATCGAGTTTGATTTGAAACCAAGCGGATAATACTCGAATTAATACTTCGTTAAGAAAAACTGAAGTATTTTAAAAATATTTTTAGCTTGTGTAAACTGATCGACTGAAATACGGAGAATCAGTTTCGGCTTCTATCAGTTCAGCTATGGACTTATCTGAACTGATATCACCTGAACCCATCAAATCAGTTAAAACACAGTTAAACAGTTAATACACAAGATATGTTTATAATGTTCGGAGACTTCAACTGCTCCTATGTCACCCCTTCTACCACTTCGGGTAGGATCCACTAGAAGACTTTGATTTATACAATATATTGTACAAACCCACCCAACTTAGGACTTACCCAATGCCTAACTGAACTCCTAGTCTAGACTAAAGGCATCATCTTCCAACCAACACTTGTTTACCGTATGTGTCTCAAAGACTACATACACAAGTTTTACATCCTTGTGCAAGACGAAATTTGAGTGGTGGTGTGTATGTGTGTGTCTGAACTGATCTCTGAAAACAACCCGAAAGGTGTTCTCACACACTGAGGGAAATAAGCTTCTACACTAAACTGATATCACTTGAAGTGTTCCCTTGACTGGGCTGATTGCTTCTTTGTAAGTTTTTATGCAATAAGTCTGTTCTTTCTTGTTTTTCCACACTTCCTTAGTTTTGGTTCTTGATGGTCTTGATCTGTAATTATAGAAGCAATGCGATTGTATATCAAGACTCATCACATGTGATCGTTATAATTTGAATGCATTCCTTGAAATTTGTGTCTCGACTTTTCCGATAGTCATTCTGGAACATTTTGTCTTAAAGCTTTGCTGCAATGTCTATTATTGTACTATTGATAGTATAGATGCTTTTGTACATTTGTGCACAGCTGGATCCCATAGAATAAGCTTGTCGAGTTCTAGAACTGATTGATTGTAACTAATGTTCTGAACTGGTTCGTTGAACTGATATTCACTTGAGCTGGTGAAATCAGTTGAATCGTCAGTTGAACTGATTTCACTCTTTCAGTTGAACTAGTCAGCTGGACTCTTCATCAGCTGGCCAGGCTTCTAAATGTCTTCTGCTGAACCACCTTTCAGCTGGACAATCAGTTGAACTGGTTTATGATCTATCAGTTGAACCGGTTCAGTTCGATTAATCAGTTGACACTTTCAGTTTGCATTCTTCCATAGCTTCAGTTACGTTCAGCTATCTGCACACTTAGGGAAAATCATTACTAACAAAATAACAAGTTTTGTTAACATCAAAATCAAGTAAGATTGCGAACATGAAATATTCATTAAGAGCCCAAAATCTGTACATGTAAAACTCATGCATTTATTTAAATTGTTAAATTATTTATTTAAGTTTTAAATGATCTTTAACGATGCATGATTTGTGAATATGTTTTTTTTTAAATTATTTATGTTTATGTGATCACGTTAATATGTTTCTTGAGTTTCATGTTTCAAGCGATCATTCGATACGGAGTCGAGGAAAAGAGACCGACGAAGATTTGTGCGATTTGTAAAATGTGGTATTTTTATTTCAAGTCGAGAAGGTGGCATTTTAAATGATTTATAAAGTTTTAGCATTTTAAATCCTAATAAAATTATTAGGTGATTTTTTTTAGATTTTAAATTTTTAAAATTTATCAATTGTGTAATTTGTTTTAATTAGGGGATTTTGTAAAGTTAGTGTGTATTAACATATTAATTAGCATTTTAATTGTTTAATTAAGCAAATTCTATCCCCCTAATTTATTAAAACACGTGCACACACACAATTTTACACACACACTTACACGTTCATTTTGAAGGAGGGTAGGGTTCTTGAGTTCTCATTTTCAGCAGCCTCCATATCACCCTTCCCCTACAATTTTCTGAGATTCACTTTGGTTTTGTTGGAAGAGAACACATCTTGAAAGTTTTTAGATCTCAAAACCGGATGTTGCCGTCGTTTCGTGTACTGTACATTTTCGGTTGACTTTCTGGAAAAATTTTCAACATACAAAATGTAGTACTTTTTGATACTTTCGATTTGACAGTAAATTCGTAATTTTTGGACAAGAAACGAGTCATTTATGATCTTTTATCAGGGACTGCTCAAACTGTGACATTTTTAAATGTGTTCTTGAGAATTGTTTGTTGCAGGCTTTGTTGGGAACTATCGGGTGATCGCTGCTGCATTTAAGTATATTGGGTATGATGTTCAGACGATTTTTGGTGCTTTTTTTTGTGTCGTTAGGCACTTGGTTGCATTAGAAGTTGTAGGAAGCGTTTTGGTGTCAAATATTCGGGTTTATGGGTTTTGTTGCGTTGTATGTTTTGCGTCGTTGTTTTTGGGGTGTTTGTGTGAGTTTAAATAATTTTCATAGCGTCCTAGGATGAATCTCGTTGCATCAGTTCGAGTCGTTTTAGCGTGGCTTTAAAAAATTGCATCAAATGTGTTCATTATGTTGGTTGTGCGCATGGTTAGCGTCGCTGCACCCACCAGGCAGCGCTGCAGCGCCCGTTTTGGGCAAGTCTAGCGTCACGACGCTGCCCTTGTGGCGCCGCAGCGCTAGACCCGCGGCCTTGCTAGCGCCGCATTGCTAGTGCCTAGCTTCTAGTGCCGCAACACAGCATTGTCCAGTGCCTAGGAGCTTGTCCATGACTTTTAAACCACTATTTTAGGCCCATGTCTTCCATGTTCGGAGAAATGTTCACACTTCATATAGAGATTGTTTCGAGGTTCGATGTAATGGTTTAGTACGATGATTAAACGAGTTAAAGTCTCGAGTGATTAAGAACGTCATAAGTAAATAGTCATTTCGGTGGTGAGCACGACTAATACGTCTAAGTTATGGAAATTAAGTGCATGAAATTGTGTTAGTATGTGCAGCAGTGGCCCTCAAGCGAGACCCAACGAATCTCTCAACGCCATGTAAGTATGTTCGACGTGCAAAAGAAAATGTTATATTTTGAGGTATGCTAAATGTCTTGTGACCAATTATGAACGGGTTTAGAAGCCGGTGAACGTGGCCAGTGACCACTCCACCTCGGTAAAAGAATGACCGGGTTCAGATCAGGATTGAAAAGCGGTAAAGCATGACCAAGGACCAATCCACCCGATAAAGCATGACCGGGGATCTCATGTATGTGGTAGTGGACATCCCTGCCAGCCCAGTACTGTGGTTTAGTCTGCTCAGGCGCATTTATTTATGAGTCACTTGCTTTGAAACATATCTCTACGCAAAATGATTATGTTTATTTATGTCCAAGTATGTATGATGCAAGCATGTTTATGAAAATATTTACGATATGATGACACATCTATGTTTATGTAAGTACGTTTAAGTTCAAGTATGTACGCTCCAGTTTATACATGTTGAGTCTTTATACTCACTAGACTTGATCGATGCAGGTGAGGACGATTATGAAGAGACAAGGGGTAGGGACCAATGAGCTGGCTTGTACTGTGTGGAGGCTAAACCCGAGGACCACCGATGTTTTAAAAATTTATGCATGTTGATTCAAATACTCTGATTTTTACGAGATTAATTTACGTTGTTTAAACTAGTTCTTAATTGAAATATTTTTAATCGAACGGATTATTTTTATCGTAATTTTAAAGTCTATTATTTATTTAAGAAAATTTTTATTTTTTTCGCAAATTTTAAGTAGTTCAAAATACGGTACGTTTCAGTTGATATCAGAGCCAGGTTCTTGTAAAGGGTTATGCCTACGGTCAGTCGCGAGAAGCTCACGAAGTCACACATCAAATCTGTAAGTTTTAAAGTTTTAAATTCTTTCATGTAGTAAACATCAAGTCATGATTTCAGCATGTGCATGTTTACGTTCGAATCACGTGCATCTTATGATATTGATATTATGTTCATGCCTATTGGGTTTACGTGTTGGGTAAATTTTGGAATAGTATGCCTCCCAAACATAGAATTGTGCGTGGAGCAGGCGATGAGGATAGAGAGCCTCAGGATGGGGAGATGGCCACTCCTCCTCGTCCACCGCCAGATATGCAGGCTCAAATGCTTGCAGGGATGACTCGTTTCTTCGCACAGTTTGCGGGGAAAAATGCTGCAGTGGATACAAGGGCGAGGCCCAGACCAAATGCGGTTTATGAAAGGTTCAGGAGGATGGACCCAAAGGAGTTCTCGGGGAATACTGACCCAATGATAGCGGAGGGATGGATTAAGTCCATCAAAGTAATTTTTGCGTTCATGGAGCTGCAGGATGCAGACAGGGTCAGGTGTGCCACTTTCCTACTGACAGGAGACGCCAGACTGTGGTGGGAGAGCGCATCTGTGTCAGTGAACTTGTAAACACTGATTTGGACTGGTTTCAAGGAGATCTTCTACCCCAAGTACTTCACTGATAAAGTACGCTCCCGCCTGACCAGGGAGTTCATGACGCTGTGACAGGGAGACAACAATGTGACAGAGTTTGTCAGGAAATTTGAGAGGGGTGTCACTTTGTGCCCCTAATTGCGAATGATGTCTGGGAGAAGCTAAGGCATTTTATTGATGGGTTGCGGCCGATCTTGCCTCGTGATGTGAGAGTTGCTGGTTCTACTACTTATGATGTTGTCGTGGCGAGAGCCTTGGCGGGAGAACATGATCAGAGAGACATTGAGAGCAAAATGCAGGGCAAGAAGCCCTATCAGGCACCTCAGCAGCAGCAGCCTCAGTTTAAGAGGTCTTTATAGGGACAGCAGGGGAAAAGACCGTTTCAGGGACCGCCGAAAGGCAATGGTCATATACCATAGAAGAAGGCTCCTCAGAGGCCTGGTGAGTACCCAGTGTGCCCAAAGTGCCACCGCCACCATGCTGGACAGTGTTTATGAGGATCGAGAAAATGCTTAAAGTGTGGAGCTAACGATCATATGCTGAAGGACTACCCGCAGTGGAGGCAGCCGACCCAGGAGAGAGTTTTTGCTATGCAGGCGAGGAGGCGAACCCAGTCACAACTTTTCTGACTGATAACCTATTTAATTCAGCACTGTGTTATTTTTTTTGCTATGCATGTTTCGAATTTGTTTTGGGATTATTAGTGTGTTGTTTCGTATTTCGGTGACTTGGGATAGAAATTTTCTATTATGCTTGAGGTTAAGATTAGTATTTTAGGATATAAGTTTTGTGTGTTGTGCTAACGTTTCTCAGGAAATATCTTCAAAAAGAGACTAGCCACGAAGGGCTTGATAGATTTCGGGGCCACTAACTCTTTTATTTCGGAGACGTTCACTGATCATCTAGACGTCAAGTCTATTGGACTCGACGTGAGCTGCTCAGTGACAGTCCCGTCAGGGGAAGAGTTATCAGCTACTAGCATAGTCAGAGACATTGATCTTGAACTGCAGGGCCACCTAGTGTATGTCGATCTGATTGTGATACCGATGCCAGAATTTGATATTATCTTGGGAATGGATTGGCTGATGAAGAACAAAGTTCTAATTGACTTTCAGAAAAGGTCAGTGTTGGTAAGACCGTTGGGCATGGAGCAGTTTATCTTTGAGCCGGATAAATGGAGGATTTTCCTTCGCATGATGAATTGATTATTTCAGCCCTACCTAGATCAGTTCGTCATGATGTTCATTGACGAAATTCTTATCTACTCGAAGAGCCATGATGAGCACAGTCAGCATTTGGGTATAGTTTTGAAGGACTTGCGGAGTCACAAGTTGTTTGCAAAATTCAGTAAATGTGAATTCTGGTTAGAGAAAGTAGCATTTTTGAGACATATATTATCTAGCAGTGGCATTGAAGTGGATCCAGCTAAGGTGGCAGCAGTTAAAGAATGGGTTGAGAAGAAGAATGCGTCAGAGATCCGCAGTTTCCTAGGCTTGGCAGGCTACTACAAGAAATTTATTCAAGGGTTTTCCTCGATTGCAGTGTGCCACCCACTTCATTAACTAAGAGGAATGCTAAATTTGTATGGAGTGAAAGATGTCAGAAGAGCTTTGATACTTTGAAGCAAGCTTTTATCACAGTGCCAATGTTAGCCATTCCAGCAGGACAAGGTAATTTTGTGTTGTACACCGATGCCTCTAAGCTCGGTTTAGGCGCAGTATTGATGCAGCATGGTCGGGTTATAGCGTATGCCTCCAGATAGTTGAAATTGTGTGAGAAGAACTACCCGACTCATGATCTCGAGTTAGCAGCCATTGTCTTTGCATCGAAGATATGGAGACATTATTTGTACGGTGAGAAATGCCAGATATTCACTTATCACAAGAGTATCAAGTACTTCTTCATGCAGAAAGAACTGAATATGAGACAAAGACGATTGTTGGAGTTAGTAGAAGACTACGATTGTGAAATTAGCTACCACCCAGTGAAAGCTAATGTTGTGGCAGATGCTTTGAGTAGAAAAGTTGTAGTTGTAGCACAGCTGTCAGCGCAGAGATCTCTTCAGTCAGAGATTTGACCTGGAATTTTATCATAAGGGCAGAGCCCCTAAGCTGTCTAATATAACAGTCCAGTCTTCTTTACTGAATCGAATACGTAGAGGTCAGCCTTCAGATGAACAACTACAGAAATTGAGACTGAAGGATGAAGCCAAGGGCAGTGTACTCTACACAGTGTCTGATGGTATTGTGAGTTACATAGGGAGGATGTAGGTGCCTAGTGTTGATTTGATTAGAGAGGATATTCTGACAGAGGCACATATATCTCCGTATTCCATCCATATAGGAAGTACCAAGATGTACAAAGATTTGCAGATTTTTTACTGGTGGTCAGGTATGAAGCAGGACATTTGTTGATTTGTGTCTGAATGTTCACTTGTCAGCAAGTGAAAGCAGAGCATCAGAGGCCCGCATGAATGCTTAAGTCGTTCTTTATTCTCGAGTTGAAATGAGAGAATATCACCATGGACTTCGTTGTTGGTTTTCCGAGGTCAATTAGAGGATCCAATACCATTTCGGTTATAGTGGGTCAACTTACTAAGTCAGCACACTTCTTGTTAGTGAAGACGACTTACTCCATGACTCAGTATGCAGAGCTCTATATCAGGGAGATAGTCCTATTGCACGGGATCCCAGTTTCCATTGTGTCTGACAGAGACCCGAGATTTACATCGTTCTTTTTGAAGAGTTTACATGCAGCCATGGAGATGAAGTTGCTATTTAGTACGGCATTCCACCCTCAGACAGATGGCCAGTCTGAGCGAGTGATTCAGATTTTGGAAGATTTGTTGCGAGTTTGTGTGATCGATTTTCATGGAAATTGGGAATCAAAGCTATCTCTAGTGGAGTTTACTTACAATAACAGTTTCCAATCATCTATAGATATGGCTCCCTACGAGACACTGTATGGAAGGAAGTGCAGATCGTCAATTCATTGGGATGAAGTCGGTGAGAGATCATAACTGGGTCCAAAGATTGTTCAGCAGACTGCAGATGTGGTGGTCAAGATCCGAGACAGAATGGACCGCTCAGAGTCGCCAAAAGAGTTATGCTGACAAAAGAAAAAAAAGATCTCGAATTTGCCGTAGGAGAGCATGTTTTTGTGAAGATAGCACATATGAAGGGTGTTATGTGGTTCGGGAAGAGAGGCAAACTTAGTCCGAGATTCATTTGACCGTTCGAAATTCTTGATAGAGTTGGGACACTTGCTTATTGTGTAGCTCTACCGCCGAATCTGGCCGGTGTACACAATGTATTCCATGTCTCGACGCTGAGGAAGTATATAGGAAATCCCTCGCATGTCTTGAGTTTTGAGCAGTTGCAGTTGGCTCCAGATATGTCGTATGAGGAAAGACCTGTCCAAATCCTAGACAGACAGAAGCGGAGACTTCGGAACAAATTGACCAAATTGGTCAAAGTCCTATGGCTGAATCAATCAGTGGAGGAGGCCACTTGGGAGGCCGAGGCAGATATGAGGAATCGCTACTCGGAAATGTTTGGTAAGAGTTGATTTCGAAATTTATTTAAGTGGGGGAGGAACTGTAGAGCCCAAAATCAGTACACGTAAAACCCATGCATTTATTTAAATTATGAAATTATTTATTTAAATTTTAAATTATTTTTAGCAATGCATGATTTGTAAATATGCATTTTTTTAAAATTATTTATGTTTATGTGATGCACGTTAATATGTTTCTTGAGTTTTATGTTTCAGGCGATAATTCGATACGGGGTCAACGAAACGAGACCGACAACAATTTGTGCGATTTGTAAAATGAGGTATTTTTATTTCAAGTCGAGAAGGTGACATTTTAAATAATTTATGAAGTTTTAGCATTTTAAAGCCTAATAAAATTATTACTTATTTTTTTAAGATTTTAAACTTTTAAAGTTATCAATTGTGTAATTTGTTTTAATTATGAGATTTTGTAAAATTAGTGTGTATTAACGTTTAATTAGAATTTTTATTTTTTAATTAAGCATATTCTATCCCCCTAATTTATTAAAACGCACGCACACACAATTTTACACACACATTTACACGTTCATTTTGAAGGAAGGTAGGGTTCTTGAGTTCTCATTTTCAGCAGCATCCATATCACCCTTCCCCTAAAATTTTCTGAGATTCACTTTGGTTTTGTTGGAAGAAAACGTGCCACAATTCGTCCCGGATCAACCATCGCATTCTCTCCGCTTCGATATTGTCGTTTCGTGAGTATATTCATCCAAGGCATGTATAATCTTTCGTTTTCGCATCGATCTTGTCATATTATATGTTTGGATGTTGTTTATGTGTAAAAATTCATGTATGTTGTGTAAAGTTTGAGCGATTATGTTTTTAAAATGTTTATTGAAAGTTTTAGATCTCAAAACCAGATGTTGCTGTAATTTTGTGTATTGTACATTTTCGGTTGATTTTTTGGAAAAGTTTTCAACATATAAAACGTAGTACTTTTTGATACCTTTGATTTGATATTAAATTCGTAATTGGTGGACAAGAAACAAGTGAGTTATGATCTTTTTTGTGGGACCGCTCAAACTGTGACGTTTTTAAATGTGTTCTTGACGTGTTCTTGAGAATTGTTTGTTGCAGGCTTCGTTGGGAACCGTCGGGTGATCGGTGCTGCGTTTAAATATATTGGGTATGATGTTCGGACGATTTTTGGTGCTTCGTTTTGTGTCGTTAAGCACTTGGTTGCATTAGAAGTCGTAAGAAGGCGTTTTGGTGTCAAATATTCGGGTTTATGGGTTTTGTTGCGTTGTATGTTGTGCGTCGTTGTTTTTGGGGTATTTGTGTGAGTTTGAATCATTTTCATAGCATCCTAGGACGAATCTCCTTACATCGATTCGAGTCGTTTGAGCGTGGCTTTGAAATTGCATCAAATGTGTTCATCAGGGTTAGCGCCGCTACGCCCACCAGGGAACGCTACAGCGCCCGTTCTGCTCAAGTCTAGCGACGTGGCACTGCCCTTGTGGCGCCGCAGCGCTAGACCTGCGGCTTTTCTAGAGCTGCGAAGCTAGCGCCTAGGTGCTAGGCAGTGCCGCATCACAGCATTGTCCAGTGCCTAGGCGCTTGTCTACGACTTTTAAACCAGTATTTTAGGCCCATGTCTTCCATGTTCGGGGAAATGTTCACACTTCATATAGAGATTGTTTCGGGGTTCGATGTCATAGTTTAGTACGATGATTAAACGAGGTCAAGTTCCGAGTGATTTAGAACGTCATAAGCAAATTGTCATTTCGGTGGTGTGCACGACTATTACGTCTAAGTTATGGAAATTAAGTGCATGAAATTGTGTTAGTATGTGCAGCAGTGGCCCCCAAGCGAGACCTAACGAATCCCTCAACGCCATGTAAGTATGTTCAACGTGCAAAAGAAAATGTTTTATTTTTGAGGTATGCTAAATGTCTTGTGACCAATTATGAACGGGTTTGGAAGTCGGTAAACGTGGCCGGTGACCTCTCCACCCCGGTAAAGCATGACCTGGTTTAGATCAGGATTGGAAAGCGGTAAGCATGATCAGGGACCAATCCACCCGGTAAAGCATGACCGGCATTTATGTGGTAGTGGACATCCCTGCCAGCCCAGTACTGTGCTTTAGTCTGATCAGGCGCATTTATGTATGAGTCACTTGCTTTGAAACATATCTCTACGCAAAATGATTATGTTTATGTATGTCCAAGTATGTATGATGCATTGATGCAAGCATGTTTATAAAAAGTTTTACGATAAGATGACACGTTTATGTTTATGTAAGTACGTTCAAGTTCAAGTATGCACGCTCTACTTTAAAATGCATGTGATTTTATTATGTATTACTTGTTGGTTCCAGTTTATACATGTCGAGTCTTTATACTCACTAAACTTGATCGATGCATGTGAGGACGATTATGAAGATACGAGGGGTAGGGACCAATGAGTTGGCTTGGACTGCGCGGAGGCTAAATCCGAGGACCGCCGATGTTCTAAGAATTTTTGCATGTTGATTCAAATACTCTGATTTTTACGAGATTGTTTTACGTTATTTAACCGGTTCTTTTTGCAAACTTTGTTTGTAATTGTTTTAATTCAAATATTTTTAGTCGAACATATTATTTTCATCGCAATTTGAAAGTCTACTTTAAGCTCGGCATGCCTTGCCCAGACAACATCCAGGTCCCTGTGGTGGGACTGAAAGCACGCACGAGCCTCAGGTAGCTGGGAAAGTTCGCTCCCCGATATGAAATACCCTTTGAATGGGAAAACAATCTTATGATACGAGTTTGGAAATATGCAAGGAATGAATGAAAGTTGAAGCAGGTCTTACTCGGAGCAAACCAAGGGCTATTTGTTTGTCCAGTTGCTGATCGGATAGCTCCCCAAACCCGCTTGATGTTGGCATCCGAGATCAGGTTCTGCATCAACCCAAGAGCCATAACATCGAAGGATCCAGCCGAGCAATAGAGAGTCCTCGGGCCCATATAGGGAGGCTGGAGTCCGGGGTGGAGGTGGGTGGGGTGGAGAGTCCCCGACCTCAACAATAGGCCGCTTCTCAACAACCCTAATTTTTTTTCTAAGATACCCCAAGCTCTTCCACATCATCAAGAGAGAGATCCCCGACCTCGAAGGTATCTTCTTCACAGGCTCGTACTCCTTTTCTTCTTCACAGCTTTCTCTTCATAACTTTATCATTTCAGCGCTCACCATCGATTGTAATATGCACGAGTAAGAAGAATGTTAGGCTCTGTACAAAAAAAAGGAGAAACCTTAGCCGAACTATACTTTTAGGAACCTCTAACTCGGCCCTCTTCTTAGAAAAGGCAAAGTGCCACGAAACATCATTTGAACCAAGATCAATATTCGGAAACATTGGCTCACATGGTCCGCAAAAAATTTTGAAGCCTCGGCTCGGGCTCAAAATGGTAAGGATCCCGAGAGGTTATCTCGTCCTCCCAAACCATTGGGCAAATATAGGTATAGATATTAGGGACGGAGACAAAGAGAAACCGATTTGGTTAGCCCTGATGAGAAGAGGGATTACCCCCAAAAATTGATGTTCAATCTCCAAGTTAATGTTACCGGCCCGAGCCTACTCTCTTTATATGTACAAGTATGAGCAAAAGGCTCATAATAATCCTAAAATTAAAATATTTAAAAAAATCCTTAAAGAGAAAAGGGTGGAATAGTAGTTAGGGGTTAGTTGGCTAAGACATACACCGTAACATTTACATAACTCCTTGGATTATGAGCGGGAGGAAAGCCTAAGACCAATATCTATCTAGTCTTTGTAAAAGATGTGATAACCCGCTATGCATGACCAAGTCAAAGCCGACGGGCTTGCCATATTTTTCCCTAAGCTCATCGGCCAATGAGTAATCAAGGTAAAATCCTTCCAACTCCTACTATTTCAATCCGACTTCCCGTAATTGTGCCTCTAAGGTTTTAACTTCCTTAAGACGCTATTTACGGAGCTCTATCGATAATAATATTATTCGAACAACATTTCATTGCAGGCTATACCGTTTCTAATTGTCATCATATTTAGAAAGTTTAGTGCGTTGAAATAAGGAAACTCGCCTCTTAACACAAAAAAAAGTTGCTTCACGTTTTCTTCAATTAATCACTTGGTTAATATTTTTATTTTTCTCTGGATGTTCATAGCCAACGGAAACTATTTTGTACCTTAAAGTATTGTGCCAGATATCTTTAGGTTTCATCCTCTAATATGCTTTGCATCTGGTCTATGCGGTTAATAAAAATAATCGAGTCAATTGATGGTAAAGGCTGTAGATTGCCTCTAATGAAAGAGGAAGCATAATTAGAAGAGAAGCTGGCTATAATTACAAGACTTGTCATCTACCTACCTACCTACTCACCTATCTACCTATAGTCATTGGCAAAAATACAAGAAATAAGTGTTATTAAGATCAACGTGTTATGTTACGTGTATGAAAGTAAACTCCTAAACTTAAATCAACGGGAGTCATCAATTGAACATGTAGAAAAAAACTCTAGTTTGACAATGTTGGTGGATCAATGGATTAGGTGGTGATGAAAACATCACACTCTAAAGGAGAGATTATTGTGATGTCTTTGTCCCACTTGAGTTAGATAAACATATTTAAATTGATTAATGATGAGCTACTCTTTTAAAAAATTGAAAAAAGTTCTTAAATACGTAAAAATTGAAATAAATTCTTATCAATAATGGTCGTACTTATATTAACCTTTTTTTAAAAAAAATATAAAATATTAAAGTTAAATATCAATTAGACTTTTATAACTTATGAAATTTTATTATTTAGAGAGTTATTAATTAAATGATAAATTTATAATTTATTATTGTAAAGCATAAATTTTCGAATCAACCAACATAAATTTAATTAAATAAAAAATAAGCATATTTTATTAATGCATGTATCATATTTTTGACTTAGTGTATAACAAAATAAAATTCATATATATATTTATAAAAATTACTAAGTGATATTCATTGTTTTTATAATTAAATAATCTTAAAAAATTTGTAAGACCGTATTGTAGGTTAACTTTTTTCATATGGTACTCCGATTCGACTCGATCTATGAAAAATATTATTTTTTTATGTTTTGAAATTTTTTTGTATAATATACGTTGATTTAATTGAAAAATATTCGACCCGTGAAAATTATTACTTTTTAAGTCCAATATATTGTATTTTAATGCAAATTTTTTTTTTTTGGTTAGTTATGTTAGGAAGAAATATTATGTGATATATACTGATTTGAATGAAAAGTATTGTTTTTTATGTCAAAAGTATATTATGAAATATATGTTGATTTGGAGAAAATATTTTTATATAAAAAATATTATTTTTCAAGACATATATATTGAGTCGACACATAGAACTATATAACCCATAAGACTATTAAGCAAAAGACATACTGTTAAATAATATTCATTGTGGGGACCCGGACGCTAATCAAGTTCTTAATCATCATTGGGACTAATTAATCAATTATAAAACATGGTCTAAAATTTTTTCCTTTTTGATGCGGAACGTAGTGAAATCAACTAATATACAACTCAGTATAAAATAAAGTACATGTCCTGTACGGTCTACAAATCAGTAAAACTAAGGTTCAACATCTAAATATCAAGTGTCAAAACCCTATATACATCCAAGTCCGAAGTCTCCACTCTATCACGATCTCTCCTCATCTCCTAGACCCTGATCATGTCCCACCTGTTGTCATGTACACATACAAACAAGACAACAGCCGGATAATTCCGGTGAGAATAAATCCCAATATAAATCAACGAAACATGCAATCATATAAACAAATATAAAGCATGTAATAAGGTAACAGATATATGTATCAAAATCTGAAACATAAACAATCGTAGACTGTCAAACATATACGTGACTCCATGTTTCAGACTAGACTCCATCCTAGTCTAGGGATCCCGGTTTCCAAATGTGGTATTCCTATATCGAATTCCGTAATAGAAGGAACTCTGTTCCTATTACTCGATATAACCAAATATGGTGTTCCTATATCGAATTCCGTAATAGAAGAATTCCAATCCTATTACTCGATATAACCAACATCCGGTGTCCTGACCTATCCGTCATGGACTGTAGCTCTATCGCTAATATCCCATCTTGAGACATCGTGCAATGTGCCCGTGGCGATCCCGCCACTGTCAGGCACTTCCGTTCCAAGATGTCTACACTATCCTGTAATATCGTGCAATGTGCCCGTGGCGATCCCACCACTATCAGGCACTTCTGTCACAAGATTTTCCGTCTGATACCTGCTATCTATAAATCAAGAGAACAAGTATATCAATCAAATCAATGCAATATCACTGCAATAAAGTAAAGTATGTGCTTTAGGGAAACTCAAGTCTAAACCGACTCAAGTCGATCTCCCAATACCACATTGAATTATACCTTTATCTTCTTGGTCTGACGAAGACGAAGTCCTGAATTCAACTCTGTCCATTCTCAATCTGGTAATAACAATACCGAACAGACACAATATCAATATGTAACTCAATTCAGAACCTGTTCTGATCAATACTCAAATCAACATACTATCTGATCAATGTCAATCGACATATAGTATAACAATACAATCTCAGTCAATCGTAAATCTGGTCAATATCAATCTATTGAGGTTTCGACGACATAACAATACAGTCTCGATAACCCCGTAAATCCCAACATCTCAGAAATAATACCAGAACTCATAATCAATACCGGTATAACTCATAATTTCAATGATAATACAAATCTAATATCAAATCTCAGTCAAATCGACTCCAAAATTCATAACAATTACATAATCAGTCCGTTTCTTAATCTGACTTCGATTCTATGATGTCTAACATGTCAAGAACATCATATATGAATTCCATTCAATTCTGACAACATCATAATTTCAAAACATATCAAAACGTAGTAAAACTTACGTCCAGTTGTAGCCTACGTCGATAGGAACACAGTACTGAAGTCGGATTTAAAATCGGACGGACGAATTTCTCACAAAAGGCGTAAGGATTTTCTATCACTTTCCCCTGACCCTTTTCTCGGTTTTCTTGCCAAATTCTGAAGGCGTGATACGTATATATATATATCAGCTGCATGTTAATGATACGTGTCATCATTCTTTATGATTTTCAGTCGGCGCTCGGGCGGTCGCAAGTTACCGCTCGGGCGCGGAGCCTTCTGCCCGATACATATCTTTGTTAAACACTGGCGCTCGGGCGGTCGCAAGTTACCGCTCGGGCGCGGAGCCTTCTGCCCGATACATATCTTTGTTAAACACTGGCGCTCGGGCGGTTAAAGATTGTCGCTCGGGCGCCAGACTTTCTGCCCAAACTCCAATCTTGCGATGCATTGGCGCTCGGGCGGTCAAAAACTACCGCTCGGGCGCCGCATCCTTTGCCCAAAACCTGCTCCTGTTGAACATTGGCGCTCGGGCGGTTATTTTCTACCGCTCGGGCGCCAATAGTTCTGTCTAAAAATTGCACCCTTCATATGTTTTGGTCAATCTGGTCTCGTAATAGCCCGTCTATAATTATATCAATTCATAATCAATAATTTCATATTAACAGAATCAAAATCTCGGGCATTACATTCATTGTATTAACTAGTTAAATAAATTTATCTTTCAAACAAAGATAAAATATAAAAGAATTAAATTTAAAGAGAAAGAATCAATAATATAATCATAAATTATATTTTAATAAATTATCTTAATTATGCTTGCAATTTTAGGGAAAGTTGGTGAAAAATACCCAATCAAAACATTTTTTTGGGTTCACTTCCTACCCACAAAATTGTGGTCTTATGTCATACAAAACGTGGTACATTTGATGTGGAAATGTAGTACACTTCATGTGGAAATGTGGTATTAAAAAAGTATCCAAGGACTAAACACAAAAAAAATCGACGGCTGAAGACTGAAGGCCAATTTCCCGGCAATTTTAGAGCACACAAAAACTCCTCTCGGAAATAATATGTTTTTAACATTCTCCTTACTCGTGCTCATTTTCTTGTCTCCTCCACTCCCCTTTATCCAACACACTCAAATCATTGGCTGCCTAAGTCGACGGATCAGCTTTCGTCTTCTTCAATTCGGCCAGAATTTCTTACCGTAGAATCGCTCCTTTCCACCAGGAATCCACCCCTATGAAACTCCCAGGTTCATTTCACGTTCAAAGCAGATCCCTCAGCTCGTTTTCGTCCACAGGTATTTTACCTTATAAAACTAAGAGGGCATTCTCCCTCCGTATTCTGCAATATTGTGTTAGGCATGCGTGTCTGCGTATTTCTGCATTTTTTCTGGGAATTAGGAGGATGGTTTGGGGAATTTTCGGAAACATAGATTTTATGGAAAAAAATTAATATTTGGGCCTTCACGTCGTCTACTAAAGAATACAGATGATTGCCCATTTTTCTTTCTAATTTACTAGGTATAATTTTAGAAGTTTTCGGGTTAGTGTTGGTGGGACCACTGTAATATTGAAAATAACACCGGTGTAAGGTTGAGGCAAATAAAGATTTAATTTTTGTTAAACTGAATCAGAGCACAACACGTAGAAAAATTGAGACTGGATCCATATCAAATACACATACAGTATCCAAATTCCAGTTGTTGTGGATGAAGATTTTCGTGAATTCTACCAGTAGACTATTTTATTGTATGTGATTCATCTATGATAATTGCATGTTCGATTCTTTTGTCCTGATCGTCATGATTCATCTTTCATCATTGCACAGTTTTAATTCCTTTGTCCTGATCAGTCAATATGTTTGTATGTATAATGCACAGGTTGCAACTGTTGAACAAGCAAGTACTGAAGCGACACAAAGTATTGACGCTCCTATTGTTGTCACTGGAGCTTCTAGGGGAATTGGAAGAGTTGTTGCCTTGGCTATGGGTAAAGCTGGATGCAAGGTTGGATTCTCTACATCTATATTCTATGCATAAAAGTTGGTGAATAGACGCACCATATCAGCTCTCAAACATCAATATCTTGTGGCTATGTGATATTATTATTTCATGTGCTGTGCTTTTGCTCTTTTTGCTTCAATTTTTCTTAAAATTGACAAAGGATTATCTACTGCAGGTTCTTGTCAACTATGCGAGGTCATCAAAGGAAGCAGAAGAAGTTTACAAAGAGGTGAAGCTGCCATTTATGTGTATGAACTGATATTTTGTCTTTTTACAAATTCTCTGTACGTCTTTCTCATTGTCCCAAGTTAATTATATGGAAAGTCGCAAGAATAAATGCTGTGAGCTTGGATTACTGAATTTCCCATCACCACTTCTTTTGATGAAAAAATTAGTTGAATGCATATACTGTTGTATTGCATGTTTTTACCTAAATGCAAGTTCAGAAAACGAGGGCCAACCTTGTGATCTCATGCACAAAATAATTTAGTATCTGGAAAATTGTGATATTTCATACGACACTTCAATTCTCTAGTTCAATTGGCATCATCCTTAACTTTCTTCTTCGGTTGCCCGTGTGCACACTGCAGAATTTAAACTGAAATTGACTCAGTTCTTTGCTAATTCATTGATAGCTTGCGGACAATACACTCGGCTTAAGGGTCTTTGGGGTAGTAACAAATTTTCGAAATGTGTTCAGAAGATCTGACTAAGTATAGCGCACTTAAAAAGAACTATTGAACTTCTGTGGCTGCACCATCTTACCGCTCTTAATAATTGAGTTTTAATAATGAAGCGCCATAGTTGAGATTTTTATTCATATATTTCGGCTTTTCAACTCTAACTCATGTCGTCTTTCATTCCCATATGTGAAGACCCAAAATTTTGCATTACAAAGAGACAAAGTACCAAGTTGATTTTAGTTTTTACATTGAAGATGATTATGTCATGGAGGAGAATAAAATTACATGCAACCTTTGGCATGGAGAGAGAAGTGAAATCGAACAGAGAGAGATGGAGGGATCGGTGGAAACATGCACCGTAATTCTCATTATCAAAGTGATTAGGTTACAATGCTTAAATAAAGAAATAAAGCGATAAGATAATCCAATCCTAGGAATTTAAAATACAAAGATAACATAATAAAAGATCCTATGTAACTAATAAAAGATAAGATGAGATATGTTGGTTTAATAAAAGATAAGATGAGATATTTTGTTCAACACTCCCCCTCGAGGTGGGTCGTATAGATTTATCATTCCCAGTTTGGAAGATAATTTAGAAAATGTGGGGCGGAACATAGCCTTTGTGAGTATGTCAGCTAGTTGAAGGTGAGAAGGAATGTAGGTGACAGTAATAATCCCATCTTCAATCTTCTCGCTAATGAAGTGACGGTCTACCTCAACATGTTTGGTCCTGTCATGGTGTATCAGATTCTTTGATATGCTGATGGCTGCTTGATTGTCACATAACACTTCAACTGGGGAATTTTGTTCCACTTTTAACTCTGTTAGCAATCTTCTGAGCCACATCCCCTCACATATCCCATGGGCCAATGCCCGAAATTCAGCTTCAGCACTACTCCGGGCAACGACATATTGTTTCTTACTTCTCCACGTCACTAGGTTTCCCCATAGAAATGTACAATATCCTGACGTCGAACGTCGGTCTGTAGTGGATCCAGCCCAATCAGCATCGCTGTATACCCTAGTTCTTCGGTCGGTAGTCTTGCTAAATAGGATTCCTTTAGCAGTAGACCCTTTGAGGTACCTCAACACTCGATATGCAGCGGCCATATATTCCTCGTGCGGTTTGTTCATAAATTAACTTATAACACTAACCACAAATCCAATATATGGTGGTGTATGTGCCAGATATATTAATTTTCCTACTAGTCTTTGATATCTTCCTTTGTCTACTAAGAGATCGTCCCCTTTGTCACCAAGTTTGACATTCGGATCCATCGGCGTGTCTGTAGGCTTACACCTTGACATTCCTGATTCTTGCAGAAGATCAGTAACATATTTGCGTTGAGAAATAAATATTCCATCAGAAGATCTGGCTACTTCCATTCCCAGAAAGTATTTTAGATGTCCGAGGTCTTTCATCTCAAATTCCCTGCTGAGGAGGAGTTTCACATGATTGATTTCTTCTTTATGATTCCCTGTGAGTACAATGTCATCCACATAAACAAAAAGAATTGAACTTTTACCTTCCCCAGAGTGCTTCACAAATAAGGTATGATCGGTCTGACATTGAGAGTAGCCATCGGTCCTTAACAATTTCATGAATCGATAAAACCAAGCTCTAGGAGATTGTTTGAGTTCATACAGGGACTTCCGCAGCGTGCACACCTTGTTAACTGGTATTTGAGATTCAAAGCCAGGAGGTATTTTCATGAAGACTTCTTCCTCAAGATCACCATTAAGAAATGCATTTTTGACATCAAGTTGGTACAATGGCCACTCGAGGTTAACAGCAAGAGATAGGAGGACTCGGACAGTGTTGAGTCTAGCAACAGGAGCAAAGGTTTCTTGGTAGTCGATGCCGTATGACTGAGTGTATCCCTTGGCTACAAGTCTAGCTTTTATTCGTTCTATACTCCCATCAGATTTATGTTTGACTGTGAAAATCCACTTGCACCCAACCGGTTTATTACCTGATGGAAGATCAGTGATGTCCCATGTGTTGTTCTTTTCCAATGCCTTTATTTCATCAAAGACAACAATTTTCCATTTTGGATCATTTAAGGCATCTTCTATAGTGGAGGGAATCTGAAACTGATCTAGATTGGAAAGAAAGGCACAATATGCAAGTGAAAACCGTTTAAATGAGACGAAGTTGCCTATAGGATGTTGTGTGCATGATCGAGTTCCTTTTCGTAGTGAAATAGGCCTTTCATCAAGATTATCAACAAGCTCACTGTTGTTCATCACATGAGTATCAGTAAGGGTTAATTTTTGTGAGTGTGTACCTGGATTTATCATTGGGGAGATGTCATCAGCAGCTTGAATTTGTGTGGGCATTTGTATAGTCTCTTGATGATGATTTCTACGAGAATATGTGTGAATTGGCTCATGGAGTTTAAGTTTTCTATGATCCGGAGGTGAGTCAATTGCGTAGTAATAGATGTGAGATGCTCTATATGAGGGATGGATGGGATTGTGGGTTCCCAACTACTTTGTTCATTGATGGTTGACTCCCCCTGAAAGGAAGAGCCGGAGTAGAATGGCTGAGATTCAAAGAACGTGACATCCATAGAAGTGTAGTATTGTTTTGTGGCGGGTGAGTAGCATTTGTACCCTTTCTGGCGTGGAGAATAGCCAAGAAAAATACATTTGATAGCACGTGGTTCAAGTTTATTACGGTGATGTGAGTGTATTTGGACAAACGACGAACAACCAAACACTTTAAGAGGAATATCATGGATTAAATGAGGAGAAGGATAAGTTTCTAGGAGAGTCTGGATGGGAGTTTTAAATTGTAGTATCCTTGAGGGCATTCTATTTATGAGGTAAGTGGCAGTTAATATTGCATCACCCCAATGGTAATGAGGAACATTTGAGGTAAAGAGTAATGCACGAGCAACCTCAAGAAGATGGCAATTTTTACGCTCAGAGACTCCGTTTTGTTGAGGGGTATACACACACGAGCTTTGGTGAATAATCCCATGTGATTGCAGATAACTCCCCAACACAGAGTTGAAATAATCACGGGCCCTATCAGTGCGTAGCACACGAATATAAGACGAAAATTGGGTTTTGATCATTGAATGGAAATGTTTAAAGATCTGAGTACTTTCGGATTTATTTTTCATGAGGAAGACCCACGATAGTCGTGTGTGGTCATCGATAAATAAGATAAACCAGCGAGTCCCGCTAAGGTTGGGGTTGTTAGATTGCCCCCAAATATCACTATGGATAAGGGAGAATGGGGAAGATGGTTTATAACAATTGGGTCTAAAAGTTGTGCGAGTGTGTTTTGAAAAGTGACATATATCACAATTTAATGGAATGGAAATTTTATTACGAAATAAGTAGGGTTTAGGGTTTGGGGTTTGGGGTTCGGGGTTTCGGGGTTTCGGGGTTTCCGGGTTCGGGGTTCCGGGTTCCGGGTTGAGGGTTGAGGGTTTAGGGTTTATGGTTGAGGGTTTAGGGTTTAGGGTTTAGGGTTTTTTAGGGTTTTGGGGTTTTGGGGTTTAGGGTTTAGGGGTTAGGGGGTTAGGGGTTAGGGTTAGGGGGTTAGGGTTTAGGGTTTAGGGTATAGGGTTTTTTTTTTTTTTTAAAGAAAATTTTATTTATATACAACAAAAGAGCAGTACAAAGAAAGCCTGATGGGAGGGGGAATGTAGGTGACAGTAATAATCCCATCTTCAATCTTCTCGCTAATGAAGTGACGGTCTACCTCAACATGTTTGGTCCTGTCATGCTGTATCAGATTCTTTGATATGCTGATGGCTGCTTGATTGTCACATAACACTTCAACTGGGGAATTTTGTTCCACTTTTAACTCTGTTAGCAATCTTCTGAGCCACATCCCCTCACATATCCCATGGGCCAATGCCCGAAATTCAGCTTCAGCACTACTCCGGGCAACGACATATTGTTTCTTACTTCTCCACGTCACTAGGTTTCCCCATACAAATGTACAATATCCTGACGTCGAACGTCGGTCTGTAGTGGATCCAGCCCAATCAGCATCGCTGTATACCCTAGTTCTTCGGTCGGTAGTCTTGCTAAATAGGATTCCTTTAGCAGTAGACCCTTTGAGGTACCTCAACACTCGATATGCAGCGGCCATATATTCCTCGGGCGGTTTGTTCATAAATTAACTGATAACACTAACCACAAATCCAATATATGGTGGTGTATGTGCCAGATATATTAATTTTCCTACTAGTCTTTGATATCTTCCTTTGTCTACTAAGAGATCGTCCCCTTTGTCACCAAGTTTGACATTCGGATCCATCGGCGTGTCTGTAGGCTTACACCTTGACATTCCTGATTCTTGCAGAAGATCAGTAACATATTTGCGTTGAGAAATAAATATTCCATCAGAAGATCTGGCTACTTCCATTCCCAGAAAGTATTTTAGATGTCCGAGGTCTTTCATCTCAAATTCCCTGCTGAGGAGGAGTTTCACATGATTGATTTCTTCTTTATGATTCCCTGTGAGTACAATGTCATCCACATAAACAAAAAGAATCGAACTTTTACCTTCCCCAGAGTGCTTCACAAATAAGGTATGATCGGTCTGACATTGAGAGTAGCCATCGGTCCTTAACAATTTCATGAATCGATAAAACCAAGCTCTAGGAGATTGTTTGAGTTCATACAGGGACTTCCGCAGCGTGCACACCTTGTTAACTGGTATTTGAGATTCAAAGCCAGGAGGTATTTTCATGAAGACTTCTTCCTTAAGATCACCATTAAGATATGCATTTTTGACATCAAGTTGGTACAATGGCCACTCGAGGTTAACAGCAAGAGATAGGAGGACTCGGACAGTGTTGAGTCTAGCAACAGGAGCAAAGGTTTCTTGGTAGTCGATGCCGTATGACTGAGTGTATCCCTTGGCTACAAGTCTAGCTTTTAATCGTTCTATACTCCCATCAGATTTATGTTTGACTGTGAAAATCCACTTGCACCCAACCGGTTTATTACCTGATGGAAGATCAGTGATGTCCCATGTGTTGTTCTTTTCCAATGCCTTTATTTCATCAAAGACAACAATTTTCCATTTTGGATCATTTAAGGCATCTTCTATAGTGGAGGGAATCTGAACTTGATCTAGATTGGAAAGAAAGGCACAATATGCAAGTGAAAACCGTTTAAATGAGACGAAGTTGCCTATAGGATGTTGTGTGCATGATCGAGTTCCTTTTCGTAGTGAAATAGGCCTTTCATCAAGATTATCAACAAGCTCACTGTTGTTCATCACATGAGTATCAGTAAGGGTTAATTTTTGTGAGTGTGTACCTGGATTTATCATTGGGGAGATGTCATCAGCAGCTTGAATTTGTGTGGGCATTTGTATAGTCTCTTGATGATGATTTCTACGAGAATATGTGTGAATTGGCTCATGGAGTTTAAGTTTTCTATGATCCGGAGGTGAGTCAATTGGCGTAGTAATAGATGTGAGATGCTCTATATGAGGGATGGATGGGATTGTGGGTTCCCAACTGCTTTGTTCATTGATGGTTGACTCCCCCTGAAAGGAAGAGCCGGAGTAGAATGGCTGAGATTCAAAGAACGTGACATCCATAGAAGTGTAGTATTGTTTTGTGGCGGGTGAGTAGCATTTGTACCCTTTCTGGCGTGGAGAATAGCCAAGAAAAATACATTTGATAGCACGTGGTTCAAGTTTATTACGGTGATGTGAGTGTGTGTGGACAAACGACGAACAACCAAACACTTTAAGAGGAATATCATGGATTAAATGAGGAGAAGGATAAGTTTCTAGGAGAGTCTGGATGGGAGTTTTAAATTGTAGTATCCTTGAGGGCATTCTATTTATGAGGTAAGTGGCAGTTAATATTGCATCACCCCAATGGTAATGAGGAACATTTGAGGTAAAGAGTAATGCACGAGCAACCTCAAGAAGATGGCAATTTTTACGCTCAGAGACTCCGTTTTGTTGAGGGGTATACACACACGAGCTTTGGTGAATAATCCCATGTGATTGCAGATAACTCCCCAACACAGAGTTGAAATAATCACGGGCCCTATCAGTGCGTAGCACACGAATATAAGACGAAAATTGGGTTTTGATCATTGAATGGAAATGTTTAAAGATCTGAGTACTTTCGGATTTATTTTTCATGAGGAAGACCCACGATAGTCGTGTGTGGTCATCGATAAATAAGATAAACCAGCGAGTCCCGCTAAGGTTGGGGTTGTTAGATTGCCCCCAAATATCACTATGGATAAGGGAGAATGGGGAAGATGGTTTATAACAATTGGGTCTAAAAGTTGTGCGAGTGTGTTTTGAAAAGTGACATATATCACAATTAAATGGAATGGAAATTTTATTACGAAATAAGTAGGGTTTAGGGTTTGGGGTTTGGGGTTTTGGGTTCGGGGTTCGGGGTTCGGGGTTTCGGGGTTTCGGGGTTTCTGGGTTCGGGGTTCCGGGTTCCGGGTTGAGGGTTGAGGGTTGAGGGTTTAGGGTTGAGGGTTTAGGGTTTAGGGTTTAGGGTTTTTTGGGGTTTAGGGTTTAGAGTTTAGGGTTTTTTAGGGTTTAGGGTTTAGGGTTTAGGGGTTAGGGGTTAGGGGGTTAGGGGTTAGGGTTAGGGGGTTAGAGTTTAGGGTTTAGGGTTTAGGGTTTTTTTTTTTTAAAGAAAATTTTATTTATATTCAACAAAAGAGCAGTACAAAGAAAGCCTGATGGGAGGGGGAATGTAGGTGAAAGTAATAATCTCATCTTCAATCTTCTCGCTAATGAAGTGACGGTCTACCTCAACATGTTTGGTCCTGTCATGGTGTATCAGATTCTTTGATATGCTGATGGCTGCTTGATTGTCACATAACACTTCAACTGGGGAATTTTGTTGCACTTTTAACTCTGTTAGCAATCTTCTGAGCCACATCCCCTCACATATCCCATGGGCCAATGCCCGAAATTCAGCTTCAGCACTACTCCGGGCAACGACATATTGTTTCTTACTTCTCCACGTCACTAGGTTTCCCCATACAAATGTACAATATCCTGACGTCGAACGTCGGTCTGTAGTGGATCCAGCCCAATCAGCATCGCTGTATACCCTAGTTCTTCGGTCGGTAGTCTTGCTAAATAGGATTCCTTTAGCAGTAGACCCTTTGAGGTACCTCAACACTCGATATGCAGCGGCCATATATTCCTCGGGCGGTTTGTTCATAAATTAACTGATAACACTAACCACAAATCCAATATATGGTGGTGTATGTGCCAGATATATTAATTTTCCTACTAGTCTTTGATATCTTCCTTTGTCTACTAAGAGATCGTCCCCTTTGTCACCAAGTTTGACATTCGGATCCATCGGCGTGTCTGTAGGCTTACACCTTGACATTCCTGATTCTTGCAGAAGATCAGTAACATATTTGCGTTGAGAAATAAATATTCCATCAGAAGATCTGGCTACTTCCATTCCCAGAAAGTATTTTAGATGTCCGAGGTCTTTCATCTCAAATTCCCTGCTGAGGAGGAGTTTCACATGATTGATTTCTTCTTTATGATTCCCTGTGAGTACAATGTCATCCACATAAACAAAAAGAATTGAACTTTTACCTTCCCCAGAGTGCTTCACAAATAAGGTATGATCGGTCTGACATTGAGAGTAGCCATCGGTCCTTAACAATTTCATGAATCGATAAAACCAAGCTCTAGGAGATTGTTTGAGTTCATACAGGGACTTCCGCAGCGTGCACACCTTGTTAACTGGTATTTGAGATTCAAAGCCAGGAGGTATTTTCATGAAGACTTCTTCCTCAAGATCACCATTAAGAAATGCATTTTTGACATCAAGTTGGTACAATGGCCACTCGAGGTTAACAGCAAGAGATAGGAGGACTCGGACAGTGTTGAGTCTAGCAACAGGAGCAAAGGTTTCTTGGTAGTCGATGCCGTATGACTGAGTGTATCCCTTGGCTACAAGTCTAGCTTTTAATCGTTCTATACTCCCATCAGATTTATGTTTGACTGTGAAAATCCACTTGCACCCAACCGGTTTATTACCTGATGGAAGATCAGTGATGTCCCATGTGTTGTTCTTTTCCAATGCCTTTATTTCATCAAAGACAACAATTTTCCATTTTGGATCATTTAAGGCATCTTCTATAGTGGAGGGAATCTGAACCTAATCTAGATTGGAAAGAAAGGCACAATATGCAAGTGAAAACCGTTTAAATGAGACGAAGTTGCCTATAGGATGTTGTGTGCATGATCGAATTCCTTTTCGTAGTGAAATAGGCCTTTCATCAAGATTATCAACAAGCTCACTGTTGTTCATCACATGAGTATCAGTAAGGGTTAATTTTTGTGAGTGTGTACCTGGATTTATCATTGGGGAGATGTCATCAGCAGCTTGAATTTGTGTGGGCATTTGTATAGTCTCTTGATGATTTCTACGAGAATATGTGTGAATTGGCTCATGGAGTTTAAGTTTTCTATGATCCGGAGGTGAGTCAATTGGCGTAGTAATAGATGTGAGATGCTCTATATGAGGGATGGATGGGATTGTGGGTTCCCAACTGCTTTGTTCATTGATGGTTGACTCCCCCTGAAAGGAAGAGCCGGAGTAGAATGGCTGAGATTCAAAGAACGTGACATCCATAGAAGTGTAGTATTGTTTTGTGGCGGGTGAGTAGCATTTGTACCCTTTCTGGCGTGGAGAATAGCCAAGAAAAATACATTTGATAGCACGTGGTTCAAGTTTATTACGGTGATGTGAGTGTATGTGGACAAACGACGAACAACCAAACACTTTAAGAGGAATATCATGGATTAAATGAGGAGAAGGATAAGTTTCTAGGAGAGTCTGGATGGGAGTTTTAAATTGTAGTATCCTTGAGGGCATTCTATTTATGAGGTAAGTGGCAGTTAATATTGCATCACCCCAATGGTAATGAGGAACATTTGAGGTAAAGAGTAATGCACGAGCAACCTCAAGAATATGGCAATTTTTACGCTCAGAGACTCCGTTTTGTTGAGGGGTATACACACACGAGCTTTGGTGAATAATCCCATGTGATTGCAGATAACTCCCCAACACAGAGTTGAAATAATCACGGGCCCTATCAGTGCGTAGCACACGAATATAAGACGAAAATTGGGTTTTGATCATTGAATGGAAATGTGTAAAGATCTGAGTACTTTCGGATTTATTTTTCATGAGGAAGACCCACGATAGTCGTGTGTGGTCATCGATAAATAAGATAAACCAGCGAGTCCCGCTAAGGTTGGGGTTGTTAGATTGCCCCCAAATATCACTATGGATAAGGGAGAATGGGGAAGATGGTTTATAACAATTGGGTCTAAAAGTTGTGCGAGTGTGTTTTGAAAAGTGACATATATCACAATTAAATGGAATGGAAATTTTATTACGAAATAAGTAGGGTTTAGGGTTTGGGGTTTTGGGTTCGGGGTTCGGGGTTTCGGGGTTTCGGGGTTTCCGGGTTCGGGGTTCCGGGTTCCGGGTTGAGGGTTGAGGGTTGAGGGTTGAGGGTTTATGGTTGAGGGTTTAGGGTTTAGGGTTTAGGGTTTTTTAGGGTTTAGGGTTTAGGGTTTAGGGTTTAGGGGTTAGGGGGTTAGGGGTTAGGGTTAGGGGGCTAGGGTTTAGGGTTTAGGGTTTAGGTTTTTTTTTTTTTTTAAAGAAAATTTTATTTATATACAACAAAAGAGCAGTACAAAGAAAGCCTGATGGGAGGGGGAATGTAGATGACAGTAATAATCCCATCTTCAATCTTCTCGCTAATGAAGTGACGGTCTACCTCAACATGTTTGGTCCTGTCATGGTGTATCAGATTCTTTGATATGCTGATGGCTGCTTGATTGTCACATAACACTTCAACTGGGGAATTTTGTTCCACTTTTAACTCTGTTAGCAATCTTCTGAGCCACATCCCCTCACATATCCCATGGGCCAATGCCCGAAATTCAGCTTCAGCATTACTCCGGGCAACGACATATTGTTTCTTACTTCTCCACGTCACTAGGTTTCCCCATACAAATGTACAATATCCTGACGTCGAACGTCGGTCTGTAGTGGATCCAGCCCAATCAGCATCGCTGTATACCCTAGTTCTTCGGTCGGTAGTCTTGCTAAATAGGATTCCTTTAGCAGTAGACCCTTTGAGGTACCTCAACACTCGATATGCAGCGGCCATATATTCCTCGGGCGGTTTGTTCATAAATTAACTGATAACACTAACCACAAATCCAATATATGGTGGTGTATGTGCCAGATATATTAATTTTCCTACTAGTCTTTGATATCTTCCTTTGTCTACTAAGAGATCGTCCCTTTTGTCACCAAGTTTGACATTCGGATCCATCGGCGTGTCTGTAGGCTTACACCTTGACATTCCTGATTCTTGCAGAAGATCAGTAACATATTTGCGTTGAGAAATAAATATTCCATCAGAAGATCTGGCTACTTCCATTCCCAGAAAGTATTTTAGATGTCCGAGGTCTTTCATCTCAAATTCCCTGCTGAGGAGGAGTTTCACATGATTGATTTCTTCTTTATGATTCCCTGTGAGTACAATGTCATCCACATAAACAAAAAGAATTGAACTTTTACCTTCCCCAGAGTGCTTCACAAATAAGGTATGATCGGTCTGACATTGAGAGTAGCCATCGGTCCTTAACAATTTCATGAATCGATAAAACCAAGCTCTAGGAGATTGTTTGAGTTCATACAGGGACTTCCGCAGCGTGCACACCTTGTTAACTGGTATTTGAGATTCAAAGCCAGGAGGTATTTTCATGAAGACTTCTTCCTCAAGATCACCATTAAGAAATGCATTTTTGACATCAAGTTGGTACAATGGCCACTCGAGGTTAACAGCAAGAGATAGGAGGACTCGGACAGTGTTGAGTCTAGCAACAGGAGCAAAGGTTTCTTGGTAGTCGATGCAGTATGACTGAGTGTATCCCTTGGCTACAAGTCTAGCTTTTAATCGTTCTATACTCCCATCAGATTTATGTTTGACTGTGAAAATCCACTTGCACCCAACCGGTTTATTACCTGATGGAAGATCAGTGATGTCCCATGTGTTGTTCTTTTCCAATGCCTTTATTTCATCAAAGACAACAATTTTCCATTTTGGATCATTTAAGGCATCTTCTATAGTGGAGGGAATCTGAACCTGATCTAGATTGGAAAGAAAGGCACAATATGCAAGTGAAAACCGTTTAAATGAGACGAAGTTGCCTATAGGATGTTGTGTGCATGATCGAGTTCCTTTTCGTAGTGAAATAGGCCTTTCATCAAGATTATCAACAAGCTCACTGTTGTTCATCACATGAGTATCAGTAAGGGTTAATTTTGTGAGTGTGTACCTGGATTTATCATTGGGGAGATGTCATCAGCAGCTTGAATTTGTGTGGGCATTTGTATAGTCTCTTGATGATGATTTCTACGAGAATATGTGTGAATTGGCTCATGGAGTTTAAGTTTTCTATGATCCGGAGGTGAGTCAATTGGCGTAGTAATAGATGTGAGATGCTCTATATGAGGGATGGATGGGATTGTGGGTTCCCAACTGCTTTGTTCATTGATGGTTGACTCCCCCTGAAAGGAAGAGCCGGAGTAGAATGGCTGAGATTCAAAGAACGTGACATCCATAGAAGTGTAGTATTGTTTTGTGGCGGGTGAGTAGCATTTGTACCCTTTCTGGCGTGGAGAATAGCCAAGAAAAATACATTTGATAGCACGTGGTTCAAGTTTATTACGGTGATGTGAGTGTATGTGGACAAACGACGAACAACCAAACACTTTAAGAGGAATATCATGGATTAAATGAGGAGAAGGATAAGTTTCTAGGAGAGTCTGGATGGGAGTTTTAAATTGTAGTATCCTTGAGGGCATTCTATTTATGAGGTAAGTGGCAGTTAATATTGCATCACCCCAATGGTAATGAGGAACATTTGAGGTAAAGAGTAATGCACGAGCAACCTCAAGAAGATGGCAATTTTTACGCTCAGAGACTCCGTTTTGTTGAGGGGTATACACACACGAGCTTTGGTGAATAATCCCATGTGATTGCAGATAACTCCCCAACACAGAGTTGAAATAATCACGGGCCCTATCAGTGCGTAGCACACGAATATAAGACGAAAATTGGGTTTTGATCATTGAATGGAAATGTTTAAAGATCTGAGTACTTTCGGATTTATTTTTCATGAGGAAGACCCACGATAGTCGTGTGTGGTCATCGATAAATAAGATAAACCAGCGAGTCCCGCTAAGGTTGGGGTTGTTAGATTGCCCCCAAATATCACTATGGATAAGGGAGAATGGGGAAGATGGTTTATAACAATTGGGTCTAAAAGTTGTGCGAGTGTGTTTTGAAAAGTGACATATATCACAATTTAATGGAATGGAAATTTTATTACGAAATAAGTAGGGTTTAGGGTTTGGGGTTTGGGGTTCGGGGTTTCGGGGTTTCGGGGTTTCCGGGTTCGGGGTTCCGGGTTCCGGGTTGAGGGTTGAGGGTTGAGGGTTTAGGGTTGAGGGTTTATGGTTGAGGGTTTAGGGTTTAGGGTTTAGGGTTTTTTAGGGTTTAGGGTTTTGGGGTTTTGGGGTTTAGGGTTTAGGGTTTAGGGTTTTTTAGGGTTTAGGGGTTAGGGGTTAGGGGGTTAGGGGTTAAGGTTAGGGGGTTAGGGTTTAGGGTTTAGGGGTTAGGGTTTTTTTTTTTTTTTTTAAAGAAAATTTTATTTATATACAACAAAAGAGCAGTACAAAGAAAGCCTGATGGGAGGGGGAATGTAGATGACAGTAATAATCCCATCTTCAATCTTCTCGCTAATGAAGTGACGGTCTACCTCAACATGTTTGGTCCTGTCATGGTGTATCAGATTCTTTGATATGCTGATGGCTGCTTGATTGTCACATAACACTTCAACTGGGGAATTTTGTTCCACTTTTAACTCTGTTAGCAATCTTCTGAGCCACATCCCCTCACATATCCCATGGGCCAATGCCCGAAATTCAGCTTCAGCACTACTCCGGGCAACGACATATTGTTTCTTACTTCTCCACGTCACTAGGTTTCCCCATACAAATGTACAATATCCTGACGTCGAACGTCGGTCTGTAGTGGATCCAGCCCAATCAGCATCGCTGTATACCCTAGTTCTTCGGTCGGTAGTCTTGCTAAATAGGATTCCTTTAGCAGTAGACCCTTTGAGGTACCTCAACACTCGATATGCAGCGACCATATATTCCTCGGGCGGTTTGTTCATAAATTAACTGATAACACTAACCACAAATCCAATATATGGTGGTGTATGTGCCAGATATATTAATTTTCCTACTAGTCTTTGATATCTTCCTTTGTCTACTAAGAGATCGTCCCCTTTGTCACCAAGTTTGACATTCGGATCCATCGGCGTGTTTGTAGGCTTACACCTTGACATTCCTGATTCTTGCAGAAGATCAGTAACATATTTGCGTTGAGAAATAAATATTCCATCAGAAGATCTGGCTACTTCCATTCCCAGAAAGTATTTTAGATGTCCGAGGTCTTTCATCTCAAATTCCCTGCTGAGGAGGAGTTTCACATGATTGATTTCTTCTTTATGATTCCCTGTGAGTACAATGTCATCCACATAAACAAAAAGAATCGAACTTTTACCTTCCCCAGAGTGCTTCACAAATAAGGTATGATCGGTCTGACATTGAGAGTAGCCATCGGTCCTTAACAATTTCATGAATCGATAAAACCAAGCTCTAGGAGATTGTTTGAGTTCATACAGGGACTTCCGCAGCGTGCACACCTTGTTAACTGGTATTTGAGATTCAAAGCCAGGAGGTATTTTCATGAAGACTTCTTCCTCAAGATCACCATTAAGATATGCATTTTTGACATCAAGTTGGTACAATGGCCACTCGAGGTTAACAGCAAGAGATAGGAGGACTCGGACAGTGTTGAGTCTAGCAACAGGAGCAAAGGTTTCTTGGTAGTCGATGCCGTATGACTGAGTGTATCCCTTGGCTACAAGTCTAGCTTTTAATCGTTCTATACTCCCATCAGATTTATGTTTGACTGTGAAAATCCACTTGCACCCAACCGGTTTATTACCTGATGGAAGATCAGTGATGTCCCATGTGTTGTTCTTTTCCAATGCCTTTATTTCATCAAAGACAACAATTTTCCATTTTGGATCATTTAAGGCATCTTCTATAGTGGAGGGAATCTGAACCTGATCTAGATTGGAAAGAAAGGCACAATATGCAAGTGAAAACCGTTTAAATGAGACGAAGTTGCCTATAGGATGTTGTGTGCATGATCGAGTTCCTTTTCGTAGTGAAATAGGCCTTTCATCAAGATTATCAACAAGCTCACTGTTGTTCATCACATGAGTATCAGTAAGGGTTAATTTTTGTGAGTGTGTACCTGGATTTATCATTGGGGAGATGTCATCAGCAGCTTGAATTTGTGTGGGCATTTGTATAGTCTCTTGATGATGATTTCTACGAGAATATGTGTGAATTGGCTCATGGAGTTTAAGTTTTCTATGATCCGGAGGTGAGTCAATTGGCGTAGTAATAGATGTGAGATGCTCTATATGAGGGATGGATGGGATTGTGGGTTCCCAACTGCTTTGTTCATTGATGGTTGACTCCCCCTGAAAGGAAGAGCCGGAGTAGAATGGCTGAGATTCAAAGAACGTGACATCCATAGAAGTGTAGTATTGTTTTGTGGCGGGTGAGTAGCATTTGTACCCTTTCTGGCGTGGAGAATAGCCAAGAAAAATACATTTGATAGCACGTGGTTCAAGTTTATTACGGTGATGTGAGTGTATGTGGACAAACGACGAACAACCAAACACTTTAAGAGGAATATCATGGATTAAATGAGGAGAAGGATAAGTTTCTAGGAGAGTCTGGATGGGAGTTTTAAATTGTAGTATCCTTGAGGGCATTCTATTTATGAGGTAAGTGGCAGTTAATGTTGCATCACCCCAATGGTAATGAGGAACATTTGAGGTAAAGAGTAATGCACGAGCAACCTCAAGAAGATGGCAATTTTTACGCTCAGAGACTCCGTTTTGTTGAGGGGTATACACACACGAGCTTTGGTGAATAATCCCATGTGATTGCAGATAACTCCCCAACACAGAGTTGAAATAATCACGGGCCCTATCAGTGCGTAGCACACGAATATAAGACGAAAATTGGGTTTTGATCATTGAATGGAAATGTTTAAAGATCTGAGTACTTTCGGATTTATTTTTCATGAGGAAGACCCACGATAGTCGTGTGTGGTCATCGATAAATAAGATAAACCAGCGAGTCCCGCTAAGGTTGGGGTTGTTAGATTGCCCCCAAATATCACTATGGATAAGGGAGAATGGGGAAGATGGTTTATAACAATTGGGTCTAAAAGTTGTGCGAGTGTGTTTTGAAAAGTGACATATATCACAATTAAATGGAATGGAAATTTTATTACGAAATAAGTAGGGTTTAGGGTTTGGGGTTTGGGGTTTGGGGTTTTGGGTTCGGGGTTCGGGGTTTCGGGGTTTCGGGGTTTCCGGGTTCGGGGTTCCGGGTTCCGGGTTGAGGGTTGAGGGTTGAGGGTTTATGGTTGAGGGTTTAGGGTTTAGGGTTTAGGGTTTTTTAGGGTTTAGGGTTTAGGGTTTAGGGTTTTTTAGGGTTTAGGGTTTAGGGGTTAGGGGGTTAGGGGTTAGGGTTAGGGGTTTGGGGTTTGGGGTTTAGGGTTTAGGGTTTCGGGTTTGGGGTTTGGGGTTTGGGGTTTGGGGTTTTGGGTTTGGGGTTTGGGGTTTGGGGTTTGGGGTTTAGGGTTTAGGGTTTAGGGTTTAGGGTTTTTTTTTTTTTTTTTTTTTTTTTTTAAAATAAAACACCGCTGGAAGCGGGGGGGTTAGGCAGACCCCTACCTGTATATATCATCAAAACAAAAATACATCATAAAACCTAACGAGAGGGGGACTATACCAAGACCTCTCGAAAAGCTACCACACAACACACAGAAAACAAAATCTAGGGTGGCAAATATGTGAGCCAAAAACTAATCCCTAGGTAAGGAGCATAATAGAAATGAACGTCCAGAAGCGACGCTAAATACATGAAAATAAATCGAAACCTATCTAAACAGTAGAAATCCGGCTCAGAAGTAGGTGCAAAAGGCCACCGATGGTACCCATCTCTGAGCCATCTGCCAGTGTGATGCCAAACTGAAAAATACATCCTAATCCGAGATCGGTCCACTGTACACGATCTGGCAATCAAAATATTATGCAGCTGGAAAGTCACTGTGCTAAAACGGTCGAAGCACAAAAGAAGGACCGCAATCCAGCGAAAGTCAGAAAAGCTCCAAGACCCAAGGAGAGGGAGAAAACTGACGGAGCTCATAAAATCAGAAATCCAAGCATGACTGTAACTCTGAAAGAAGATGCAACCAATAGAGAACAACCAGAGCCACCAAATCACGGAACGAAAGTAGAAACCATATAAATCCCGACATGAATGAGACTCCGGGCCAGAGAGACCATAGAAAAAGATCATCCAGAGCCACCATAACAATCGGCCAGAGAGCATAAAAGTAATAAAGCGGCGGGCAAGGAGAAGCCTGCAGTGAGCGCCGGCCGGATAACAAGAATGATCCAAAGAAAAGCACCAACGCGGAGAGTGCTGGGACCCGCCCAAATCCAAAAGAACAAACAAGGAGAGTGCAAGTGTCTGGGCCAACTTGCACATCTCAAATGAGATATAAAAAACAACCTCCAAGGACAAAAGACCTGCAAGAAAAATAAATACATATATATATAAAAAGAAAGAGAGCCAAAAGGAAGAGTGGGCTGCAAATGGCTAAGAATATCTGGATCTGAGGTATGGAAGCCCTGAACGATCAGAACGGGCAAGGATGGAGATGTGGCTGGGTAAGGAAGGACCTATCTCTAAGGAAAACTGCCTAAGGTCATGAGCCCTAACCGCCAAAGCATCCGCCACCGAGTTACCCTCCCGGTATATATGCGAGATATGAACCATCCGCCCCCTCAAGAGAACCAAAATCCTAGACACAATGTGATCCAATCCCCAACGACACTGACGAGAGCGGAGGATCTGAATAGAAATCTGGGAATCAACCTCAATCCAAAGAGGGAAAAGAGAAAGATCAGAACAAATAAGGAGACCCCTCCAGACTGCCCAAAGTTCTGCTCGGCTAGTGGATCCAGCTCCAATGAACTCACTGAACGATAACAAGACCCGCCCAGAATGATCACGAACAACGCCACCAACTGTAGAATCCCCTGGATTCCCTCTCGAGCTCCCATCCACATTAAGCTTAAAACAACCGGACGGCGGCTTAAGCCAACGAACAATCGCCGTCCGATGATATCTGTGTAAGCAAACCGAAATCCCCAGTAAGTGCGCCACGTGGAAGAAACCCATCCAATGCTTGGGTTTGATAGTACGCGCAGAATGGGCGAGGCGCAGGTAAGATAAAATCTGGAACTTCACCGTCTCCCCAGATATGGAGAGCTGGCGATGCTTCGCATCATTCCGAGCAGTCCAGAGAAACCACAAAATAATGAAAGGGAGAAACTCCCTCACATGGCCCCCTGGAGCCCAGACCAGATTCCTCTTCCACGCACTAAGGAATAACCTGAAATCCTCAGTGTCAGGGATACGAACCCCAAAGACCGCACCAAAAAAATGCCAAACAGGCCTAGCCACCGGGCTGCGAATAAACACATGCGTGAATGTCTCAGACATATCACAACACTGACAACGAGACGCTAACGCAAAGCCACGGCGCTGAAGCACCTCATCAACTGGGAGCCACTGATGCCAAAATCTCCAAAGAAAGAATGACATCGTAGGCCTCAACCAGCTACCCCAACAGGCGCGATTAATACCAGAGATCGGAGCGCGCAAACGGATCAACTCCCAAGCGGACTTGACAGAAAAAGCACCATCGGAGCTATGAATCCAACGAGCCGAATCCAACTCTCCCAAGAGAATCGGGACCAACACAATCTGCTCCGCAATAGAAGGAGCAACTACTGAACAGAGGAGGTCAAAATCCCAGGTTCCCTCCGAAAGAAAATGGGAAACCCGAGCACCACGATCCCCACAGACTTCAGTCTGACTGGACAGAGGAACATCTCTGAACCAACAATCATCCCAAAAAGAAACATCTCCATGGCCGACACGCCAGCGAATACCACTCTCCGCACGAGGCCTGATCTGGAGCAAACGCCGTCAAGTGGGAGAGATTAAACCACGAGAAGAGACACAAGCTGGGTGCGCCAAGAGACAATATTTCCTCATCAAAAATTTGGCCCAGAGGGAAGATCCCTGCCTGAACCGAAACCACAGTTTTATGGAGAAGCTATCCACGAGATCTTTCAATCTGCGGAAGCCAAGACCCCCCTCTTCCACGGGGAGGCAAGCCCGAGACCAACGTGCCCAATGCCATTTCTTCTCCAAGGGCCTAGACCCCCAAAGAAAGGCATTAAAGACTCGCTCAAGATTTTCCATGACAGCCAACGGAGGCTGAACAACCTGAAACAAATATATGGGCATCGAGAGGAGCACACTACGAATGAGGGTCATGCGGCTCCCCGGAGAAAGAGTACGAATCTCCCAACCCTCCAGCCGCCTCCTAACAGACTGTAAGAGGGGCTCAAAAAGGGAACACGTCCTATTACCCCGAAATAAGGGAACTCCGAGGTACATGATCGGCAGATGACCCTCCGCAAATCCAGTGATACGCAAAAGTCTAGAGCGAAGGCGCTCTGAGCATCGCGAAGGTAAAATCAGGGAACTCTTGAAAGCGTTCACCAGCTGTCCCGAACAGTTCTCATAGTGATGCAGAAAGTCTAAAAGACGCTGCATCCCACGAGACCCACCATTGGCAAAAATAATGATATCATCCGCATAGGCCAGGTGGGAAATCAAAAGATCACAACTAGAATGATACCTAATAGCAGGATGACACAAGTAGAGTCTGTCAAGGCCACGCGAAAGATACTCCGCCCCTAAAATGAAGAGAAGGGGAGACAATGGGTCTCCCTGCCTGAGTCCCCTGGTAGAACCAAAGAACCCCGAAAGAGAACCATTGATATTAACGGAGAAATGACAATGAGAGATACAGGCCGAGACCAACGCCACAACCTGCTCAGAGAAACCAAAATGGCGCAAAATAGCAAAAAGGAAAGGCCATTGGACCCTATCATAGGCCTTAGCCATATCCAACTTCAAAATAACATTACCACCACGAGTGGGAAGATTGAGACTATGAGTGAGCTCCTGAGCAAGAAGGATGTTATCAGAAATCATCCGTCCCGGAACAAAACCACTCTGATTCAAAGAAATAAGTCTCTCCGCCACAGCCCGCAAACGAGAGTACAACAACTTAGAAATGATTTTGTTCGTGACATTACATAGGCTGATCGGACGGAAATCCGACCAAGCCCGAGCACCCTCGACTTTTGGGATCAAAGTAATCGTGGTGGCAGTAAAGCTCTGAGGCAGGGGAGAGCCTCGGAAAAAATCCAAAACCGCATCCAACACATCCTGATGAACTATCTCCCAGCAATGCTGAAAAAACGCCGAAGAGAAGCCATCAGGGCCAGCCACACTGTCAGGAGAAATGGAGAAAACAGTCGCACGCACCTCCTCTAAGGAGGGGGGTAGCAGTAATCCCATAATTCTCCTCATCAGAAATCACCGAAGGAAACCCCGAAAAATCAGGACAATCAAGCACAAAGGGATCCCCAGTGAGTAAGTGCTGAAAAAATGAGGCACCCGACTGCTGAATCATCTCAGGAGACGTCAGGCAAATCCCTTCATCCCATATGCGGAATATCTTATTCGCCACACGCTTCTTCTTAACCATGTTATGAAAGAGTTTGGTGTTCCGCTCACCATCCTCAAGCCAGTTGCATGCAGCTTTTTGTTTCCAAAAATCCGCCTCCATGGCGGTGACACGAGCCAGATCCTCATTACGATCGGACAGAGTAGTCCAATTCGAATCAGAAGGATCGGCCTCACAGGCAGTCTCAGCAGAACGAACCGCACTCTCAGCCTCAGTGATTTTATCAAAGATGTTACCAAAAACATCCCGATTCCACCACATGAGGTGATTCTTAAGACGCTTCAACTTGGCAAAAAGACGCGGCATGCCAACCAGACTGCAAGGCAAATTCCAATTGAGCCTCACAGTCTGCAAAAAAACCATGATGCCGAAGCCACATACGCTGAAAGCGAAACGAACTCGGCCCACGGGCAAAAACTGGAGCGGTAACCAAAAGCGGACAGTGATCAGAAACAGTACGGGCAAGATGTTCAACTCGAATGGAGCTGAAATGATCCCCCCAATCAACGGAAACCATAACCCTGTCCAACCGCTTCCAAATGGTCTTATTCGTCCAAGTGAACGAAGACCCCTCATAGCCAGCATCAACCAGACCAGAATCCAAAATGAAAGTGTTGAACTCCTCCATGGGTAGAAGCCTACCACCACGGGTGCCCAAACACTCAGAAGCATCTCTGACGACATTAAAATCGCCCCCAACCAGCCATGGACCCAGAGCAGGCTTAACCTGAAGAAGGGAAGCCCAAAGATTTCTACGCTCAATGTAGTCGCAGCTGGCATAAACAAAAGAGCAGAAAAAACTCAGTCGGCAAAAAAAGGAGCAGAGACCTTGACGTGCAGAAACTGAGCATGATCAAAAACACACTCAGCCCTCACATCAGCAGTAAAAAACGCCCAGATATGACCAGAAAGATTCGAAATGACTCTAGAAAAGCCCAAACGGCGAATCATGAATCTCTGGTCCAACTCAATCATCGGCTCCAAAATAGCCAGAACCTTAACCTGTTTCTCTTTCACAAAGGCATGCAGCCTCTGCTGGGACTCCGAATTCCGAAGTCCCCTGATATTCCAGATCATGAAATTCATAAAGAATGGGCATCAGGATCACCCTGTCGCCTCTTGGACGAATCCTCAAGATCGTCCACCTTCCTCTTCTTCACCTCAGACATGCCAATGTCTGGAACACCAGACGCGGAGTGTCGATCAAACCCTGTGCCGGGGTCCTCCTCAGACACCTGTCTGGCAACGAATTCAGAAACAGGGGGCCCCTGTCTAGCAAACAGTTCCTCCACCATGGAGGAAACCTCCGGAGAAGCAGGAAGGGAAGGAATCGAATGGCTACTATGATTCTCGAAACAGATAACAGAATCAGCAAACAACGTAGCCACCCCAACTTTCGGAGAGCCCAGCTCATCCGTACAATTCGGAAAAGGAATAGACTCCTCATCTTCAAAGACCTGATCAGTAGACTGAGCAGGCACACCAACCGAGCCCGAAGGGAGAATCTCAAAGGTGGATGTGCCCGAAAAAACAAGACCAACATCCACTGGAGAAATCTGCTCCAAGGGAGCATCACCAGGTAAAGCAGCATCCACATCCCCTAAGGGAATAACAACATCAGGACTGTCTCCAACAACCATGTAATCACTACCTCGCTCCGCCTCCGCCTGCCAAGGTGACAAGACATCAAAAGCGTTCGAAGTGCCCACCGGGACTACATGCCCAGCAGGAGGAGCCCTCACAGAAGGGACACGAGGAGCAGCCCGCCTCCTCCTCCTACGCCTGGGGCCAACAAACTGCTCAGGATTCGGGGCCTGAGGACCCTGAACCACCTCAGTGGCCACACCCTCCTGGTGTGTCTTGCCCACAGTATCTGCCTGAGTCGGAGGAACAGTACCAGCAGGCCTGGTCCGGACTGGACGGGGATTCTTTCCATGTGAATAACAAACAGTGGTCGCATGCCCCAACATCTTGCAATCAGTACAATAAGCTGGGATCTTCTCATATACGACCTCTATCTCCTGTAAATGATCACCCCAGGACACCCAGATGGATTGGACAGGGGGCTCCAATACATTGATCTCCACACAAATGCGAGCAAAGGCCCCCCGAGTCCCATCGGCTGTATGATCATCAATCTTAATGGGAGTGCCCAAAAGCTTCGCAAGAGCACAAAGGCTCTTCTTGTCATAAAGATGGAGTGGTAACTCCGGAAGTCGGACCCAAACCGGGGCAAGTGGAGACTCCGCCTGGAAATTGAACTCCGGGGTCCACTTGGAGAGTCTGATACCCAATGGACCAATAAACAGACTGCCTCTAATCCAGAGACAGGCATAGTCCTCCTCACAAGAGAGTACAATCACAAGGAATCCCCGTGGCAAGAATTTCAAGGTATACGGTCTCGTAAACCCGAAATTGGCAAAAGCCGTAGATATCGCATGATTGGGCACAATCGATCGGTTGCCAGAAATTTTACCGACCAAAGCAAACTTAAATGGTGCAGATAAAGATGATATGATCTCATCCGAGAAGTGAATGCCCGGCTTACCGTCCTTAAATGACGGTGCGGGCATCTCATCCATCGACCCAAGAACATCTTCGAAACTGTTCTTGGTCGTCCGAGAGGACGACGGGGCCAAAACTTCACGAAATGACAGTGGAGGGGTAACTGTAGCAAAAGGACCAGAAAAACCCGAAGAAGTACCTGGAATAGTAGATCTGACTGGCCGAGCTCGCGGGTTTGACTTCGAAATGTTGACTGTTGACTTTCCGGTTGACTTTCCTACCAAAGTACCACCGTGAAACGGCGCCGGCGTGATGAACACAGAACCGGTACCAGCCGGAGCAGAACCGGACGGCAGAGGGGTCAAATCAGAGGGAACAGTAGCCGGAAATTGAGACGAAATCGAAATTTGGGCGTTTCCGGCGACGATGGAATTATCACAAATTGAGACTACAGATGTCTTACCCATGGCTGGACGAAGAACACTGGAAGTTGATTGACAAAAGACGCCGGGACGGCGCCGGAATTAGAAAACAAAGATGACGCGTGCAAGCCGTCCGCCAGAACATTCTTAGATCTGAAATTGCCGACGGATGCGAACACCATTGGAGCGGATTCCGGTGCCATTGTCTTCGTCTCAGAGTGGGGATTCCAGATCGGGAGTCCTTTATCACAGAGGTGGCCGGAGTCGGCCGGAATTTGAGAAAAACACTGCGCCTGGGCAGTGAACAGTGCCGGCGAAGATGAAAACGGAGAAATCTCTTCACCGGCGGAGGAAGGAAGTCGCGGAGTTGTGGCAAAAGCTTCACCAGGAAGAGGCGAGTCTATTGGACTATGTCTGACGCCGAGAGGAGTGACGGCCGGCGCCGACGAAGCAAGAACAATCAAAGGTGTTTTTTCAGTCGCGAAAATGAGCGGGCTGCCGGAATCCGTTTGAGCTAATATTTTGCTGGTAGGGTCGCCGGAGGATGGTGGTTCAAGTGAGGGAGGTGGCCGGCCGGGATCCGGCGGCGGTAGCATGGTGGCAATTGGACGTGAATAGTAACAAAGGTGGTGTGTTTTTTCTCACGCTTTTAGTGTGTGTTTTTTGAGAGCATTTCTGGGGTCTCAGGTTTTGGTTTAGGGTTTAGGGTTTAGGGTTTAGGGTTTAGGGTTTTTTTTTTTTTTTTTTTTAAATAAAACACCGCTGGAAGCGGGGGGGTTAGGCAGACCCCTACCTGTATATATCATCAAAACAAAAATACATCATAAAACCTAACGAGAGGGGGACTATACCAAGACCTCTCGAAAAGCTACCACACAACACACAGAAAACAAAATCTAGGGTGGCAAATATGTGAGCCAAAAACTAATCCCTAGGTAAGGAGCATAATAGAAATGAACGTCCAGAAGCGACGCTAAATACATGAAAATAAATCGAAACCTATCTAAACAGTAGAAATCCGGCTCAGAAGTAGGTGCAAAAGGCCACCGAAGGTACCCATCTCTGAGCCATCTGCCAGTGTGATGCCAAACTGAAAAATACATCCTAATCCGAGATCGGTCCACTGTACACGATCTGGCAATCAAAATATTATGCAGCTGGAAAGTCACTGTGCTAAAACGGTCGAAGCACAAAAGAAGGACCGCAATCCAGCGAAAGTCAGAAAAGCTCCAAGACCCAAGGAGAGGGAGAAAACTGACGGAGCTCATAAAATCAGAAATCCAAGCATGACTGTAACTCTGAAGAGATGCAACCAATAGAGAACAACCAGAGCCACCAAATCACGGAACGAAAGTAGAAACCATATAAATCCCGACATGAATGAGACTCCGGGCCAGAGAGACCATAGAAAAAGATCATCCAGAGCCACCATACAATCGCCAGAGAGCATAAAAGTAATAAAGCGGCGGGCAAGGAGAAGCCTGCAGTGAGCGCCGGCCGGATAACAAGAATGATCCAAAGAAAAGCACCAACCGCGGAGAGTGCTGGGACCCGCCCAAATCAAAAGAACAAAACAAGGAGAGTGCAAGTGTCTGGGCCAACTTGCACATCTCAAATGAGATATAAAAAACAACCTCCAAGGACAAAAAGACCTGCAAGAAAAATAATACATATATATATAAAAAGAAAGAGAGCCAAAAGGGAAGAGTGGCTGCAAATGGC